>NC_053431.1:77880673-78180673 GCF_007990345.1 Gossypium hirsutum | reverse complement strand
AAGAGAAGGTAGCGGTGGTTCTGTGGAAGTCGTTTCACCTAGAGTGGTAAAGATCCGAAAAAGAACAAAAGGACAAGATAAATGAGAGAGAGAAATGAAGGATTTGCTCAGAGTAACTTTAGGGTTGAAAAAGGTTGATCCTTTCTTCATCATTGGAAGGGTATTTATAGGAGAGGTCCTATTATCCACTAGTGTGACGTGGTAGGATAAATACCCATCTCCGCTAAATGCGTAAAAGATATTCATAAACGTGAAGGATGTGCATCGTGAGACTTATTCTATAATGCATTCAATCAGTACGAGATTGTTATTATGCCAATAAAAATGACTTCCATTAGTAATTTAATGGATGAGTGATCAAAATATTAAATTTTGATCAAGTTAGTGACTATAATAAAAAAAATTTAAGCCTGGATAGACAAAACAAAAAAAATTAATAATTGAGTGACTATTTTTATAATTTACCGTAAAATATATAAACAAAATAAATGGTAATCAATAAAATATCAAAACTACTTTGGGCTCTTGAAATTGGACCTATGCTTGGCGTGCATTGAATTTAGACGTTTATCATTTACACCCAAAAATTTATTCGAGTCTTCTTATTTTATAAAACCAAACTATAATAAAAATATATGACTAAACTAAAATAAAATTGGTTTTAGGCAAATTTTAAAAAAAAATACTCAACTTGGTCTTTCAATTAAAGCGAAAACTCAATTTAATCCAAAATTCAATTTATCAGCCTTTTTTAAAGAATTTGAATCTGAAATGTTGCAAAATTTTCATCCGACAAAATTAGGTGTTTATATGTCTCAAGACATTTAGGGATGACCAAAACTCGATTCGAAAAAAATTTATAAAAAAATTTCGGGTTAATCGAATTGAATTGTTCAAGTTATTCGAGTCAGTAATTCGAGTTTTTAAGTTTGAGTCAAGTTGAATTTTACAATTCGAATAATTCGAATAACAGGTTGGTGTAAATACTCCTTTAGTCCCTATCAATTTTGAAATGAGCAAATTGGTCTTTCTCTCTCTCTCTCAACAAAAATTACAAAAAATTTCAAAATAATTTTCAAAATTCAAAATATTTATAAAAATTCTAATATTTATATTTTAATAAAATATAAAAATTAAAAAAAATTAAAGGATAAATAAAGAAAGTTAAAATTTTAAAATTATTCTAAAATAATAATTATGGGAGGTAAATAAGTTAAGTAATGATTCAAGTTTGTAATATTAAAATATATTATTTTTTAAAATTATTTTTTTTTTGAAAAAGTTTTCAAATTTATGTGCTCTGATATGGAATTAGTTATACTGTAACAATATTTTAATTTGACATGTTTAATTTTTTTTAATTTAACTTGAACAATTTCACTCAATTCGACTCAATTTGAAAAATTTCAATCAAGTTAGGATGATAAAATAGAACTCGTCAACCCGAATTTTTTTTTCACTAGATTCGGCTTAATTCAATCAAACCTCACCCTTAGAGACATCACTAAAAAATATAGTTATTAGAAGGCATCTTGTCTTGAGAATTTGAAGGGATGTCTCGAGACGTCAATAACAAGTCTTCAGAGATAGCACTACTGAAGCAAAGTTTTGCTAATTGTCTTGGATGTCTCGAGAAATATAATCATGTATCTCGAGACATAACAGAAAACTCCATTATTTTGACTTGAAAATATTTTTAAAAAACTTAGACTAGGTAAAAAAATTTTGTAAATTTTTTATTTAAAAACTTCATTTTACGAGTTTATAAAAAAATAATGATATTTGCAAATATGATTAAAGAAATTTTAGAAATCATATTTTTATATCAAAATATTTAAAATATACTAACAAGGAGGTAAATATACCAATTATATGTACTTCTTAGCAAAGCTCCTATTACATTAACTAAGAATTTATTGAAGAAATTTTTTAGGTGAATTGGTAATTGAGTTGGTATCACTTAATTCAACTTGTATCACTTAACTCAATAATACTAAACATTATTTATTAAAAGACTCTTCCATTTATTCTTAATTTATTCAAATTTTGTTTGTCAACACTTGTCTGGTTGAGTTTTTATTTTCCATTCAAGTATTTATTTGTGTTTTTGAGTGCTTAATTTAGCAAAAGATTATCTTTGAGAGTTTTTTTTTTGTTTGTTTGCAAGGTTACTCGAGGTTTTTGGGTAAAAAACCTTAAAATGAGATTTTAGTGGTGTTATATTATCAATTCAAAAGATAAATAGTTGTAAAGGTTATATATTATCTTTAAAAGGTATCAATTTAAAGTTAGTAAATTGAGAAAAATCCTTAGCTTTCATAACAAATTAAAACTAAGGTAGTAGAGGTAAGCAATTGAGGCCAAACAACTAAAAATCATTGTGTTCAATTTTTATTTCATTCGCAATTTTTTAATATCATTTCACCCACCTTTTGATATTTTTATGTTAAGGTACTTTTAGTGGATTGACTCTATGGCTAATACACTTAATTACAAATTATTTATTCCTAATTTTATGCTTACTCACTATAACTCTAAATAAATTGCATGAAAGGACTTTGTTTGATTGCACGAAATACCATCCCTAATTAGGAATGCAAGACATGGCTTAGGAATAATTTAATTTATTTGGATTATTATTTAATTGGTTGAATAAATTAAATAATTGAACCTAAAATGAAAACTATATTATGTAGTCATTGTAATTTAATTTAATTTTATCTTTATAATTAAATAAGTTTACATATAAATTCTAATATGATAAAGTTATTATGATTTTAACAAAATTAAAATTTATTTGTATTAATTATATAATTAGTTATTTTTAATTGAAAAATATTTAAAGGAATATTTGATTAAATATATGCTTGATTTTTTTTTTTATTTAAACAAAGAGAGGTAAGTTGAATAAATTGGACCAGATAAAGGTCAGCCCAATTAAGGCAAGGGGTTGCGGCATAGGGACTTGACTTTTTTTCCATGGGAGTTGCCGGCCGATACGCTCTTGAGAGTCTTAATTGGATCGGAACTCCTCTATTTTAATTAATTTAAAACTTCGAAGGGAATTAAAATCTTGCATAAGTTCCTCTATAATAAAATTTATGAAGTATCAAATACTAAGGGAAAATTCTATATAAATTTAGTGATATTTTATTTGGGTAATTTTATATAAATTTAGTGATATTTTATTTAAGTAATTTTTCTTGTAATCAATTTTTTTTAAACAAATTTGGATTCTAGATCAAGAGTAATTATAATTTCAATTACCAAGTGATTATAATTCGAATCTAGAAATTTGAAAATTTTGGTTTCGACTATAGAGGATTGAGCAATGGCTCTTTTTAGGGAGAGTTTAGGTTTTGTTTCTAATACATGTGCTTTGGTTTTTATTTATAATTTATTTATCTAAAAATGATTTTTTAAATATTTTTTTTGAAAATTTTAGAATTAAAATTAAATTAATAGGTTTTGTAAATGTTAAAGGTTAAATTTATTGAATATTTTAGATTTAAGATCAAATTGATAGAATGTATAAATATTAAAAGACTAAATTCATGTTAGCCTAATAAAAAAGGGCCCACGTCAGCTTTACATAATTGGTCTAATGGCAATGAACGAAAAAATGATTAAAATATTTAATTTAAAAAAGTGAAATAATTAAATTAAAAACTTAATAGTGAGATGATTGAAATAGAACTAAATTCATAGGTGGGTTAACACATGGGGTTTCTAACTATAACACATGGAATTTTTTATTCCTATTTTTTGTGCTTTATATTAATTTTTATTTTATGTTGTAATTGCTCGGATATATCTATCTAATATTAAACCTTTCAAATAAATTTCTAAAATTATAAGTTGAATTTTGAATTTAAAAATTTTGAAATGAAGAATGAATTTTGGCTCCACCTAAAATAAATTTTTAGTTTCGTGGCTCGATAATTATATTGTGTGAGACGGGGTACAATGCCTATCATCCCTACGGTCAATTATTTCAAAACAATATTTTAGTGAACTTTTATCATTTGGTATGGGTGTTCTGGGCACAGCTAGATTTGATTGTGTGGACATCATTTGCATGAGGATGGCATTGGTCTAGGCTTCTTATGACTATGATCTTTGAGGGTCCCAATTCTATCCGACTACTTTTTGCATCATCAAAAGTCATAATCAAAAGCATGTTGGACATTGAAAAATATCAACCAAAAGCCCATCTCCTTCATTCCATGGGCTTAAAGTTGGGAGGCAAAAAAGCCCTTACTGAATTGGGCAAAACCCAACCAAAGGTAAGGAGAAAAAAAGGGGTCAGAAAATTACGATTATACTAAAAAGGTGCACAATATTACAAGTGACATAAATATTTTCCATGCCCAGTTTCATGCTGTGTGTGTGGACGTATTATGATATCATCATCATAAGAGAAGTGAGAATGAGACTCCACCCAAAAACATGGTGGGGGTGATGTGGCAAAATGACAAGAAAATGGGGACCACCTTGGGGTGTGTTGATGGTGGTCACCAAAACCCCTTTCTCCAGAAGTAAGCAGAGTCGGAGTCGGAGTCTAGTGCAGTGCTGTGCTGTGCAGTGCAGTGACAGACAGGTGAAAAGCATCTGAGGCGTCCGGCTACTTGCCCCCTCTATCACCGGCACTACAACTCTACCTCAAATTTCGATACCTCCCCTTAGCTACTATATATTATTGTTTTCTCTTCTCCCACTTTGGATTTTTCTTAATTAGGTAATTGAGTTAAAATCATTCTCTTATTATTATTAAACCATAAATTGGAGTTTAAATTATACAATTTTCCTATCTTTCTACCTTTGTGATTGTTAGTTCAATTAGTATAAACATAACCAATTAAAAAATTTTATCCTGCAAAACAAAAATTAAAAAGTATTAATTTTTTCTTATATATATATATTCTTTTTACTTTATATTTTTCCTTTTCTTCTTTTTCTGAGATTCAGCTTTTTAGTTTAAATGTTTTGGGTTTGATGATTTTGATTAAGGTTTTTAGAATAGATCAAGTTGTAATTTTTTATTTTGATTATTAAAAATTCATAAAAATAAAAAAATATTTTAAAATAGTAAAAAATTAGTTCAACTAGTTTAATTAGGTTTTTTTTTAACTTGGTTCAACCGACTTGTATTGTTTTATGGGTAAATTCATTCAGCCTCTATCTCCGGCCCGCCTGAAAAATAGGAGGGTTTGAGTAAAAATATAGGCCCAAAAAATGGGCTTGGACAAAAAAATGAGGCCCCTTTAGAAAACAGGCCGGGTCTCTAGCAATATTTTTTTGACCCAGGCCCGGCCCGGACCGGCCCAAATTATATAATAATTTATATTTTATTTTATTTTTAATCATTTTAAATTTTTAATATAACTACTTTTTATTATATTTTCAATTTGTGTATTGTTTTAAGAATTATTTTAATATCATTTTTTTATTTGTTTTAATATTTGTTTTTATTTTTTAAAATGTATTTGATTTATTATATTTTAAAAAAATATTTAATAAAATAAGCTAAAAAAATTTAATATGGGCCGGGCCAGGTCGGGCTCGGGTTAGCAATTTTATTTTGGGCCGAGCTTGGACCATTTTTTATGCCCATATTTCGGGCCGGGCAAGGCCCAAGCGTAGAAAAAGGGCCTAAATTTTTGTTTGGGCCCAACCCAGCCCATGATTAGCTCTACTCCGGACTGATATCTGGTTGATTGTCAATCAAACCAGTTGGTTCAATTCGATTTTGAAAACACTGATTTTGATCGATGAAAAAACTTTTTCAATCTCATCAAGTCGAGCAAGCAGGCGGTGAAGTATAAAAACAAAATTAATTGCCAATGTTTGGAACTCAAGAGGGTGAATATCGAGCATTGTTGGCCCTACCAAACATTATAAAGGAAGAAGAAAGGGAAAAAAATAGGGAAAAAAAAAGGAGAATAATGTAAAAGAGAATAAAAGAATTAAAAATTATTTTTTAAAAGTTTATATGACATGACAATCTATTATTGGCTATTACTTTTTAAACCGATATAACATTTCGGAGTAAAATGAGTAATGGAATAATAGTTTAGGTATCACTTGTTGGCCAAAAAATTTAGGTACCAATTTGAGAAAAATTATATATTTTAGATATTAATTTATGGATTAAGTCTTTTTTAAAAATAAAGTTAATAGTTTAACAGTCGAAGATACCAACTTTGAAAAAAATAGTTTAAGTATCACTTATAACAAAAACAATTAAATACCAAAATAATAAAAATGGTATAATTTATAAATCAATTTGTGGCTTATCTCTTATTATTGTTATTTAAGGTATGTATCATGTTATCAATTTTCTTTATAATTTTTTTTTGAAAAAATTTTCTTTATAAATTGTTTAACTGTTTTCTGTAATTGTAACTTCAAACAAAAATTTTGCTTATACATTTAATTATTTCATTATCAGTTCTAATAATTTATTTAGACTTTCAACTTTACAAAAAAAAAGTTATTTTAGTCTTTTATTTAATTTTTTGTCTTTTTTTAGCTCTTAAACTTGAGTTTTTTTTATCAAATCACCCCAAGATGAATAGAAAAGTTAACTTTTTTTTTAATTTTGTTGTAATTGCATGCACGTGGATTACCACATGGATGACACATAAACATTTAATTAGTTTTTTTAAAAATTTAAAAATTTATTTTTAAAAATCATTAAAATTATTTTAATTATTATGAAAAATATTTTTTAAATATTTTTTAATTCTAAAAAATTAATTAATTGCTAGCGTGGTATCACATGATAATTAATCCACGAATATGACACATCAGCAAAGTTAATATTTTCATCTATTTTGGAGTGATTTGATAAAAAAATACGAATTCAAAAATTAAAAAAAGGCGAAAAATTAAATAAACAATTAAAATGATTAATTTTATAAAATTAGAGAGCAAAAAAAGTCATTACACTTAATTATAATTTTTATGTTATAATGGCAAATTTTTGTTTATAAACAAAAATAATGAGAATATAAACCATACTATGGTAGTGCTCATGCAATCCATAGACTAAAACCTACATGCATAATTGAATGATTAGAGAATTTTATTTGAATTAAGTGCTAATTTTTTAAAAGATGGTCTATTCAAAGTAGAGAATTATTCTCTCTCTCCATTTTAGAAGTTGGTATTCCACTAAATGTTTTCCCCCAAAAAATAGTAAGTTCTTTTTAAAAGCTACTTTCATCCAAGCTTTTAAGTTAGCTTTTTTTCATTAAAGAAAAAAAAATCATTTATATTGTTGCCTATCAAATAAACAATATTTTAAATACCTAATTCCTAATAATAAAGAGAATTAGGAACAATTTTTACACCACAAATGTCTTAAAATGTAATGAAAGAAAAAAAATGCGATAATGATAATGTGTTTAAATTAAGTGGGTGAAAAATTTGGGATATGGTCTAAATAAGTTTAGCATTCAACTTAAGAAGTAAAATAGATTTAGGTAATAATGAAGAATTCCCCCATGGAAAAGGGGGTGAAAGTTTAGGGTTCCAAGGAAGGGGAATCCAAGCTGTGAAGCGACAGGTGTTTGTTCCGAAGAAGTGTAGACATTCTCTGATGACAGTAATCTTTTGTTTTACTTTCAATCAAGGGGTTTGGAAAATAATTGTCGGGAGTGATGTTGGCTTATGTTGTAATAGGGGGGAAGAGAAGAGGGAGCTTTTGTTTTTCTGGGGGACCTCAAAAACAACCCTTAAAGGTGGGGCCTCAGCTTGACTTGCAGTAACAGGACCATTTGCTTTTCATCATTGGTTCATTAATGCTTGATTACTCTTTCGCTTTTGCTAATAAATGCTTCCTCTTTTCTTTTTTGTGTTCACTCTGTAATGGTGTTAGCTTGCAGAATGCATGCAGTTGATGATCAATCACTATACATCAGTCAACTTCTCTTTTATCATATTTCCTTTTTTTTTTTTGCTTCTTTCTTTCCTTTTTTGATATCAAGGCGTGTCAGATGGGACTTCAAATTTATAAGCAATGATATTTCAATCTAATTATCAATGGATATCTTTTATGCATCTCATTTGCTTTGCTTTTTTATTAGATCGATAGGGTTTGGTATAAAGAAAGTGTGCTTCATGTTGCACTACTTGTTGCAGCAATACAAACAACATGTTGTCAACAAGTATAGTATATGCTTTATTATTATTAGAGTTGGCAATTTTTTATTTGTATTCATATCTTAGATAGCCACATAATTAAGATAACTATTTTTTTTCTAAAAAAAATAAAATAAAAAATATATAAATAATAGGTTTTGAATATTGAAAATAACATTATTAAAAAGATTACTCATAAATCTCAAATATGAACAATAAAATAAATATAAATAATAATAAAATAAACAGTAAAAGATCCGCAATACCTCTTAAGTGATTGGCTTAGTATCGAATAAATCAACAGTTATCTTATACCCATTCTAGGAGACTGAGTTGATAGATTGATTGAAGTTGCACATAATGCTTATGTATTAAAATCTTCATTTTCCAACAACATCAACTTAAGGGAGCAAAAAATAGTTTATCTATAACAACATTTCTCTTTAACTGCAAACACTTGGATTTATTGTGTTTAGAGTGAGTTCTTTTAACAGCCTTCAATAAGAAAAGTTGATTGAATGAGAGATTCATTCTAAATATGCAATATTTTTTAATTGATTGTGATTAAATTATTGGTGGTATTATGATTAAGTTGTGGAATATTTTTTGTGTAAAGTTTACAAACATAGATTTACATTGCCCCACAGTGCTTTTAACTATGTGATTAAGAGTTCAATCTCTATTAACGTGAATGGAGCATATTTCGCGGTTAACCATTTATCTATTTGAAAAATACTCAGCGAAGGATTAATCATTGTTATTGATGGTGGATACTGAAAAAAAAAAGTATTTGCTTGACAAAGGAAAAATTTAGAACTCATTTAATTTGTTTCCTAGCTACTAAATTACAATTTACTAGCTTTTTTTCACGTATAGTAAGAGCTGCTTTTTATTTTCCCAGTTTGGTTTAGTGGTAGTGGACAGCTATGCGGAGGCACAATGAATCTGTTTCTCTTTCTTTTTAATAAGTAATCCATCTGTTTTAATAATACTGTTTGCACATAATAATATCCTACGGAAACTGGGAACAAAGTTGCAAATATTTTGAGATATGAACTTGAGCTCAAACATTTTACGTGGTAATCTGTTCCTCTGGAAATGGAAACCTAAGGCAGCAGGAAGGTCTCCGCGCGCTTGATTAGCATTGCTGTAGCACTTTTACTGGACAACCCTAAAAGCTTTAAGTGGGGGGAAACTCCATTGCGCTAGTCAGCTTTAGCTTCCATTGAAGGAGAGAGTGAGATTCCTTGTAAGCTTTTTGTATGTGTGTTGTTTGAATGGTGATATTTTTGACAGATGGCTTTTGATTGAAATATTTGAAAGCCATGAACAAAGTGTTTGTAAAGTTGCAATAGTGGTTGCTAAACATACAAGTAAAGGAAGTACAAGCTTCAAAAGCCTTTTTCTGAAACATTTCGACTGCATTGCATGCAGTGTGCCAGTAATGATACAATACAAACTCTCATCTCTTCTCTTGAAAGTTAAGTGGTCTATCTCTATTCACTTCTATTACCATTTCTCCATTTCACTCCTTCCGATGATCATAAGTTGGAACCCAGAAATTTTTTCCGACGGCCTAACCGAGCATAATAATATGAACAATATAGCTACCTTTCTTTAGCCTTCTTGTGCTTAAAAATGCTAGATATTTATTGTTGTAGGCCAATTTTAACCCATTTACATCAAAACCCAATTTAACCTTACCTAACCCATCAAAATTAAACCCAAAACTCAAAATCTTAACTACCCAAAGCCCAATTTACATAAAACCCAATGGCCCAAACCTTAAGCCCAAATCAAAATAAAAAAACCTAGCCCACAACCTAAACTTTTCTCAACTAAATCCTAGCCTTTGCCACCACCAACTCCACTAGCCACACTTGCTCCATCACCTACTCCATTAGCCACACTTGCTCCACCACCACTTGTACCTACAAATGAAGACATAAACAATAAAAAATATTTGGTAAATGGCTATATAAGCCTTCTCATATTTTGTATTTAGGAGGAAGAAGTTTTGGGGGAGAAAGTTATTGTAAAGGATTTTTGAGAGGTTTTTTGAGAGTAATCAAGGAGAAGAGTTATTGTAAAGTCTAGTTTTTGGAGAGGCTAGTTTTTATTTTTTGGAGATTAATCAAATATCAAAGCAAAAGAGGTTTCTTGGTCTATTCTCGTTTTAAGTTCTTTGTTTGCTTATTGTTTTCCTTTCAGTTTTATTTTGTTTCTTTTATATGAAAGTAAAAATAAAAGGAAGAAGCTTTCCCATTTTTACCGAAAAAGTTTTTTTTGAGGTCTGGCTGCCGTGTACGGTGGAACCGACGGTGGCCGGCGGCGGTCCGGTGACCGGACGGTGGCCGACCTTGTGGCTGGAAATCACCCACTCTCTCCCTCTCTTTTTTTTTGTTATTATTATATTTTTTAATATTATATTATATATATATTCTTTTAATATATTAGGTATATTCTAAATTCTATATTACGTATATATATTATACTATTTATGTATATATCTTTAATACTATATTATTTATATATTTTTTTTCTACATGTTATATTATGTATATATTTTAATTATATTATGTATGTATTTTTTACACTATATTATGTACATATATTTTTTTTATATCTATTTCATACATATGTATATATTATATATATCTTAACATTACTAGTTATATTTTCACTATTTTATGTATATACTTCAAACACTATATATAGTATATTTCTAACACTTACTATTTATAATTTTGCGTACATACTCTTAATATCTTTATTATATATATATATATTCGTTGTTTTTATTTCACATTGGATACTATTATTATGTTTAATATATCACATGCATTGTTATTGTTTTAATATTGTTGTCATATTTATTATTTGTTTCAATGTATTTCCAACTCGTTTATTTTTGTCTCCCGCCTATTTTATATCATTCTGTTGTTCATTACTTTAAAGATTTTTATTCATGTTTTTACTAATTTCAATAAATAAGGCAATGTTTCGCATTTTGGAACATCGAAGAATTGTGCCCTAACTTACGGGGCTTCGGTTCTCTTGTTGGTTCTAAATAGCTAAATATCCTTTTGAGTTTTGAAATGCACGGATTTCCAATTTAAATTAAAAGACGACCTTGTGCTCGGGAATTCATGGTATTGTGTCCTAACTTACGGAATGTGATACTCCGATATCTCGAGATAAGAAAATCTTTAAACAAATCGATTTAAGCTAATTCAAGAATTTTAAAATCAGTATTAATAGAAAAGATCGTATTTCAAGTCCCTTCCCGATTTTTAATTTTCAACATTAAGACACTAACTAATCAATTCGGTACCAATTTTTTGGGCGTGTCGAGGATGCTAATCCTTCCTCGCACGTAACCGACTCCCGAACTCATTCTCTCAAGTTTCGTAGACCAAAGGCCCTGTTTTAGTAAACTAAAATTGATTTATTAAAACAGAGGTGATCCGATCACACCTGATAAAAGATTGGTGGCGACTCCCGTTTTAATTTTCACTTTCAAACAAAGTCGATCCCCGTTTTGAAAAAAATGGTTTCGACAGCTTGGCGACTCCGCTGGGGACCTCGAGAGTCGAGCATTAAATTGATTATTTTTTGTCTTTTGTCAAAAATCGATTTTAAATTTACTACATTGCATGTTGTCTGTTATTTTCGCGACTCTCTTCATAATATGCTTGCTTTAAGTGGTTTAATTCTTTGAGGTATCTTTGCATATCGCATCGCATTATTGGTCAATTTCACCCTCTTAAGTGGAAGTGAAAAACTACTCCTTCGTGAGATCTTTACCTCCGTATAGGATAGTGGATCGCTTTCGGGATACATCCGTACCTACGTCTTTGTGAGGTTTTCACCTCCGTATAGCCGTAGGGAAATGTATTCCCCTGAATCGAACTCGGTCTGTATGAACCTATAATGGGTGAGGATTGAGGAATCTGCTGGTTCAGGTACCTTTACTTTAGAACCAAACTACATATAATGAGCCTTAGGAGCCTACCCTAGGTAGAACCACACCAAACCCTAGTGGTTACCTGATTAGGTGCTTATTTACTCACTATTTGCTTTGAATTCTATTCTTTGTATATAATACTAACTTGTTGTATTTTGATCATTTTCGCATGACATTTCATCATAAAAGGGTGTTGATTTACGTTCGGTTACTAATTAGAAGAGTTTAGCATGGAAAAAGGATTTCTTGATAGAATGGAGGATAATGCGGTCGTCTGAGTGTGGTCTGAGAGAACACAATAGGAGAAAGGAGATAGTTTGACCGAGGGATATGAATCGGAGTTATGGGATTTCACTCGCATCAGTGTGACTCAGAACGACCTGCAAGAGTTAAGGGATATATGAAATAGTTGGAATGGCGAAGTCAAACAACTCTTTTACTGTAACCACGGTGACCTACCCTATTTGCTCTATGTAAAGGTGGACAAGTACTTGTTCCGGGCCCTCGCGCAATTTTGGAACCCCGCTTACAGTTGCTTCACTTTCGGAGGAGTTGATTTAGTACCTACGGTGGAGGAATACATGGCGTTACTTAATTGCCCGAAGATTCAGACCGATAAGGCCTATTCAAGACCTGTTAATGTCCCTCCCTTTTTGAAGAAATTGATGAATATCACGGGGATGAGCGAGCAATGGGTTGCGGCCCGCATCAAGCAAAAAGGGGATAGTAAATGTATTCCTTGGAGGAATTTGAGGGATTTTATTCTTGCGCACCCGGATTCGAAGAAAAGGGTTGATGCTTTTCCCTTAAGTCTCTACGGTTTGATCGTCTTTCCTAAAGCACTTGGACACATAGATGAAGCCGTCTCAGATTTATTCGACCGACTTATAAAGGTACCACACCCGTCCCGGCAATCTTAGCAGAAACTTTTCGATCCTCGAATACATGCCGGGGAGCGGGCGAGGAAAGATTTATTGGTTATGCGCAGCTTCTTTTGGCTTGGTTCCACAGTCATTTTTGGAAGGTGGAGAAGGTCTCCTATCAGGTATTCTCTAAGGATTATTCCCCATTAAGAGAATTAGTGGCCACATCGAGGAGGGACGACATCTCCGAAGAGAGGTGGATAACTATTCTCAAAAATTTACAGACCGAAGACGTTAAATGGAGGGCTCTGTGGTTGATTCCTGACAAGATCTTATATAGGTGCGGTGATTTTGACTGGGTCCCTCTGGCTGGAATATGGGGAGCCATTGGATACGCTCCACTGATAGTGTTAAGGTAGTATCGATCAAGGCAGTTTATACAGGTGACACAAGGGTTGGCACAATGTGAGTTCCCCTATAAAGACAACAATTATAAAAAGAGGGTTCGCGAGATATCAGATGCATGGAACCAAACTCGAAGAATGAAAGGATTCACTGCAGGTCCGATGACGACCCCCGAGTATGAATGGTGGTGGGGTAGGAGAGTCAACGACAACATCCCTAGGTAGAATCAAGGGAACACACAACCGATAGAGGAGCATTTACGGGTCATCCCATCCGAGTTAGAGATCATTAAGCAAGATTTTGAGAAAAGAAACTCGGAGTTGGGGAAGAAGATAGAGCAGCTAGAAGAAGATAAAATGAAGTTGGGGTTAGACTTCGATATCCACAAGCTAGAGGCCGAGAAGTTAAGGAAAGGAAAGAACAAGGCCAAGGAAGATTAGATAGTCTAAAAATCGATTACAAGAAGCTTCGTATAACGATAAAAACTGTCGGATTAGGTAAAACATCGGAGCAATGGCGTCAAGAGATTAAAGAGGAAAAGACTAGAGCCGACCATTGGGAGAAAATATTTCAAGATGCCCGAGTACGATAGGACACTCTGAAGAAGAGTTTGTTAGAAACCCAAAACGAAAAGGAGAAGTTACGAGCTCGGGTAGCTGAATTGGAAAGATTACTTCAGCAACATCGTAGCCATAATTCGATAATTAAGCTAAAGGCTAGTCTGAGTAGGATCGAAGAGTTGAAAGGAAAAATAGAAGAACTCGAGACCGCACTGCGAGATAGCAAAATTCGAGTGGAACTTCTTGAGACAAACAACGACTATTACAGAGAACAGCTTCACCACTCTCAAAACCAGATTAGAGATAGAAACTATGTCATGAGCGAAGCTATAGCTCAGGTTCGGGAGATAGCTAATCACTTGCAAACCTTGGCAGTTTAAGCTGATATATTGAGCTTAAAGTACAAGTCAGAATCAGACCGAGGCTGAAGCTTAGCTTGGCTTCTTAGGAAAGTTAAGACTTTGGGCATTAGGGCGAAGTCGTATATGTAATCATCCGTTCAATGTAAAGAAATTTTTCTTCTAGTGAAGTTCTTCTAATGAAATTGAATTGGAATCAACGCCTCTTTTTGCATCCATTCATCCATTCATTGCATATACATATCCTATAATCATTCGCTAAGGTTAGAATCATATAATTCGCAGTTGCAACACTTCAAATCTGGAACCACGCCATTCGTATAAAACGCGTTAACAAGCTAGAGCAATGGAGGCTGAGTTCAATGAAAGAATCGAAAGGATGGAAAGAGTCCAGAAGGAATTACAAGAATAAATGGCTAAGTCACAGCAAGAAATAAGGGATTTGATAGTAAGATCTCGAGAGGAATCACTTGAACAAAATGATCAAATGGCTAAAATGATGGAGATGATATCAGTTTTGGTCAAAGGAAAAGGACTCATGCAGAACCCCGACAGTATGGAACCTCAATCAAGAATTAATCATGACCAGGATCCACTCTATCCCCCAGGATTCACTCCACCACATGCCCATGTAGCACAAAGAGGGTATACTCAAGGGGAATCCACAGGCTTGAAACAATGACCTATGCCATTTGTTCATCTAGGGCAAGAAACATTTATGTCAAATCTTGGAGAAATCCCTGCCAATCCTGTAGTTCCAGATTTAGATGATCCAGTCGAAATAGCCAAGTTGAAAATAGATGATCACGAGACTCAAGAGAAGTATAGGAATTTGGAAGAAAGACTCAAGGCAATAGAAGGCACTGAAGTCTTCTCGGTACTAAGTGCTAAAGAACTCAGTTTGGTACCTGAACTAATCCTGCCTCCGAAGTTCAAGGTGCCTGATTTCGAAAAGTACGATGGGACAAGATGTCCAAAAGCACATCTTGTCATGTTTTGCCGAAAAATGACTGGTTACGTGAATGAAGATAAGCTACTTGTACATTGTTTTCAAGACAGTCTAGTAGGATCATCTCTTCGGTGGTACAACCAGCTCAGTAAGGAAAGGATCCGGTCTTGGAAAGACTTACCGTCGGCATTCTGTAAGCAGTACAAGCATGTATCAGATATGGTGCCTGATCGGATGACTTTACAAATGATGGAGAAAAAGCCGTCAGAAACATTTAGACAGTACGCGCAGAGATGAAGGGACGTCTCAACCCAAGTGGAACCCCCACTAACGAAAATGGAGATAACCGTCCTTTTTATCAACACCTTAAAGACGTCATTTTATGACAAACTAGTGGGAAGCGCCACGAAGGACTTCGCGGATATTGTAATATCCGGTGAGCTTATAGAGAACGCCGTCAAGAGCGGTAGAATGGAAGGTCAAGAAAGTTCAAGAAGGGTAGCACCCATGAAGAAGAAAGAACCAGAAGCCCACATGGTGGGAATGGGAAGCCGTTATGCCCCTAATCCATATCCAAACCAAACCCGACCTCGAAGTTATCCACCTCCAAATTTCTATTATCCCCCTCAAACCCCTTACTACCAAGCACCACCTCCTTCCTACCCCGTATATGCCACGAACAACCAAAGACCCGTCACCACATTCCCACAAAACACGGTACCTGCTCAAAGCTAGCCCAGAAACGAACCAAGACCAGCAAGGCCTAATCCTGAGAGACCGCAATTTACTCCTATCCCTGTGTCGTATGGGGAATTGTACCCAAAACTTCTAGAGAAATAGCTGATTTCTCCCCATTACATGGCACCCCTTAAACCTCCATACCCAAAGTGGTACGATCCAAACATTAGTTGTGCATACCACGCGGGGAACCAGGGGCATTCCACGGAGAATTGCCTAGCCTTTAAGAGGAGAGTTCAAGGACTCATTGACGCGGGTATCCTACGGTTCGATAGTGCCAGTAACGCAACTGGGAACCCGTTCCCTAACCATGCTGAAGGGAATGTGAGCACAGTGGGGAAAGAGGACGAATGGAAAGTCAGAAGATGTGTTTCGAAAATAAGGACGCCTCTGTAGAAAATCTGGGAGGTACTGGTTAAGAAAGGATTGCTTTGTCACCCCGATAGAATTCTCGGAGAAGAAGGTCAAAGTTTTTGCAATTTCCATGGAATTGTAGGACACGACATTCAGTCGTGTGAGGAATTTAAAAGGTTGCTTCAAGACCGGATGGATAATAAGGAGATTAAGGTCCTTAACAAGAGGGAAGAGACCAACGAAAGAGAAGTATGCACCACTGACAACCAGTCATCAAGTCTCCCTTATAGTGCGGATCGACTGTTAATAATTTACGACGCGACGAAAGAGCCGGTGAAACCAAAAATGATAATCTCAGTACCGTCTCCTTTCTCGTACAAGGACAACAAAGCTGTACTATGGAAATATAACATCAATATCGTCACACCGGAAGATGAAAAGCTCAAAGCCATAACTGGAAATGTTGGAGAGGTAGGTCATTTTACCCGAAGTGGAAGATGTTATTCGAAAGAGGTCGAACCAGTGAAGAAGAACAGTGACTGGAAGCAAAAAGGGAAAGCAGTGATGCATGAGGCCGAAGTCGAGCAAGAAATTCCACCTGTGCAAGAAATTAAAAAGCCTGTGGATGAGGAGGAAGCATAGGAATTCTTGAAATTTATCAAACACAGTGAATACAATATGGTGGAACAATTGAATAAGCAACCAGCACAAATCTTAATTTTATCTCTGCTGCTAAATTCGGAGCCACACCGGAACGCTTTGCTGAAGGTGTTGAATCAAGCTTACGTGGAAAACAATATATCCGTGGAGAAGCTGAATAGATGGGTGAACAACTTGAATGCGGATAATTTTATTTCTTTTAGTGATGACGAAATACCACCCAATGGTAGAGGCTCCGTGAAAGCACTACATGTTACGACTCGTTGCAAGGGCTACATAATACCGAATGTGCTTATCGATAATGGCTCAGCACTCAATGTCATGCCTTTGGCCACGCTTTTCAGAATTCCGATAGATCTATCCTATTTAAGGCCCTGTCATTCCACGGTAAGGGCATTCGATGGGACAAGGCGTGAAGTTATGGGAAAGATTGATATCCCTTTAGAAGTGGGCCCTTATATTTACAATGTCGAGTTCCAAGTCATGGACATCACACCCTCATATAACTGCCTTCTAGGAAGGCCCTGGATCCATTCTGCTGGAGCAGTTCCATCCTCTCTCCATCAAAAAGTAAAGTTCATCATGAATGGTTATTTGGTCACTGTCGAGGAAGAAGAAGACATTATCGTATCTATCTCTGCTGATGTGCCATATCTTGAAGTAAGCAAAGACACAGTGGAATGTTCCTTCCGATCCCTTGAATTTGTCAATGCCACTTTTGTCGCTGAGGGAAATAGAATTTCGATGCCAAAACTGTCGAGAAATACCAGAATGGGTGTCAAGTTGACTATAGGAAGGGGAGCTCGAGCGAGAAGAGGTTTAGGGAGATATCTGCAAGGAATAGTCAGGGCTCTAAAGCCAGTACACCACAAGGCTTGATACGGTTTAGGGTTCCAGCCGGACATGCGTCAAAGAAGAAAGCAGTGGAAGAAAGATTAGGAAAGAAGGATCGCGAGAACATTAGGCCGAGAACCAGAATGGGAGCCCATGAAATTCCCTCATTTGTCAAGAACATTTACGTCTACAGGAATGATATACCCAGGGCAGTATAGTGCACAAAGCACAATGTTAATGATCGAAGAGGATTTTCAGAATATCAGTATAAATGTCATTGACAAAGGAGCTGACGCGAATAAAGACGTCTCAAAGATACGCCATTGTCCCCGGGTTTCATGTTGAACAATTGGACTGCCGAGGATCTTCTTGTAGTTTATAAGTCTTCAGAGTAATGCTCAAACATTAACATTCTGTTATGCCCTTAGATATAATAGAATTCTTTTGTAAGAGCTTGCATTCGCTCTTTATCATTTAAATGAATATTAATGAAGATACATTTTGTCACGATTTTTCGCATTATCACTAATTCCATAATCATTTCATAGCCTATCTTTACATTTGCCTCATGCAATACCATAACATTCAGTTTGTTGGTTTCAATACTTGGATGCCCCTCTATAGTTTCCTTTTCCATTCAACTTTCAGGTGCTCAGATATCAATTGCATGAACAAACCCGTTACGAGTCCTGAAATCAATTTTGAGAAGGCTATTTGTTTAGGAGAATTCGAAGTCGAAGAAAATGCTGAAGACTATGTCTCATCTCCTGACTTGCTAAGAATGATGGAACAAGAGGATAAACAGATTTTGCCTCATCAAGAATTTGTTGAAACAATAAACTTGGGAGCTGAAGAAAGGAAGCAAGAAGTGAAGATTGGGACCTCTATTTCAGGGGGCACCAGGCATAATTTGATTGTTTTGCTCCGTGAGTACAAAGATGTATTCGCATGGTCATATCAGGATATACCAGGATTGGATGAAGATGTAGTGGTCCATAAGCTCCCATTGAAGACAGAATGCAAACCCATTCAACAAAAGCTAAGACGGATGAGACCTGAGATGTTGTTGAAAATAAAAGAGGAAGTCAAGAAGCAATTTGATGCTGGCTTCCTACAAACCTCCAAATATCCAGAGTGGGTGGCCAACATAGTTCCGATACCATAGAAAGACGGCAAAGTACGAATGTGCGTGGATTATCGTGACCTGAATCCAGCAAGTCCCAAATATAATTTTCCCTTACCACACATTGATACGTTGGTGGATAACACAGCAAAACATTCATTTTTTTCTTTCATGGATGGATTCTCGGGGTATAATCAGATCAAGATGGCCCCTGAGGATATGGAGAAAACTACCTTCTAACAATGTGGGGAACCTTCTGCTACAAGGTGATGCCATTTGGGTTAAAGAATGCTGGGGCAACATATCAGAGGGCTATGGTGACGTTATTCCATGACATGATGCATAAAGAAATAGAGGTCTATGTCGATGATATGATTTCTAAATCCCGAGGGGAAGAAGAGCATGTAGTGAACCTGAAGAAGTTGTTCGACAGACTGAGAAAGTTCCAACTAAAGCTCAATCCTACCAAATGTACATTTGGGGCTACCTCAGGAAAATTGCTTGGCTTCATTGCCAGTGAGAGAGGCATTGAAGTTGATCTAGATTAAATAAAATCCATTCAAGAGTTACCACCTCCGCACACGCAAAAGGAAGTCAGAGGATTTTTAGGGAGATTAAACTACATCGCCCGATTTATCGCTCAACTTACCAACCAATGCGACCCAATCTTTCGACTCCTTCGAAAACATAATCCCGGAGAATGGAACGAGGGTGCCAAGTGGCTTTTAACAAGATAAAACAGTGTTTGACTAGTTCTCCAGTGCTAGTACCACCAATGCCGGGAAGACCATCGATATTGTATTTGACTGTGTTCGAGAATTCAATGGGTTACGTACTGGGGCAACATGACGAGTCCGGAAAGAAAGAAAAGGCGATCTACTACCTCAGCAAAAAGTTCACTGAATATGAGGTAAAATATTCGTCCATAGAAAAATACTGTTGCGCTCTGGTTTAGGTAGCTTGGAGACTCAGGCAATATATGCTATATCATACGACATGGCTAATTTCAAAGTTAGACCCAATAAAGTATATGATGGAATCACTTGCACTCTCAGGAAGAATGGAACGATGGCAGATCTTACTATCAGAATATGATATCGTCTATGTGAGCCAAAAGTTGATAAAAGGGAGTGCAATAGCTGACTTCTTAGCAACTCGAACAACGGAGGAATACAAGCCATTGAGATTTGATTTCCCAGATGAAGACTTGATGTGCATTATAGAAAAAGAATGTGAGTCATCAAAAGAAAAGTCATGGAAGATGAGCTTTGATGGTGCATCGAATGCATTGGGGCATGGGATTGGAGCAGTCTTAGTATCACCAGAAGGAAACCATTACCCACTCACTGCCAGGCTGAACTTTTTCTGTACCAATAACATAGCAGTATATGAGGCTTGTATCATGGGACTTCGTGCAGCAATTGGACGAAATATCAAAACTTTAGAGGTATACGGAGACTCAGCCTTGGTGATATACCAAATCCGTGGAGATTGGGAAGTGAGAGATTCGAAACTGGTCAAATACAGTGATCTAGTGGCAGAGCTAATTAAAGAATTCGAAGAAATAACTTTTAATTACCTCCCACGAGAAGAAAACCAATTGGCTGATGCCCTAGCCACTTTGACTTCAATGTTCAAAGCAAACAGAGAAACAGAAATAATGCCTCTTCAAATGAGCATATATGAAGTCCCTGCACATTGTTTCAGCATTGAAAAAGAGCCAGATGGATGGCCATGGTTCCATGATATCTTAGAATATGTCAAGAACCAAAAGTATCCCGAACAAGCAAATGAGAATGACAAACGAACAATCAGAAGAATGGCAGCGAGATTTGTTTTTGATGGGAACATCCTGTACAAAAGAGGAAAAGATCAAGTGCTCTTGAGATGCGTAGATGCTGTTGAAGCCAGAAAAATGCTTGAAGATGTCCACGAGGGAATTTGTGGGACACATGCCAATGGTTTCACTATGGCCAGGAAGATTATGAGACTCGGTTACTACTGGCTAACGATGGAAAGCGACTGCATTAGTTTTGCAAGAAAATGCCACAAATGTCAAATTTATGGCGATAAGATTCATGTAGCCCCTTCGCCCCTTCATGTCATGACTTCTCCGTGGCCATTTTCTATGTGGGGCATGGATGTTATAGGGCCAATTCCCCAAAATCTTCTAATGGAAACCGGTTCATTTTTGTGGTTATTGATTACTTCACAAAAATGGATAGAAGCTGCTTTGTTTGCCAATGTGACAAAGACTGCAGTTCGCAGATTTTTGAAAAAGGAAATCATTTGTCGATATGGTTTGCCTGAGAGAATCATTTCAGATAACGCCTTGAATCTGAACAATAAAATGATGAAGGAAGTGTGCGAGCACTTTCAAATAAAGCATCATAACTCATCACCCTATCGCCCGAAAATGAACGGAGCTGTTGAAGTAGCCAACAAGAATATTAAGAAGATTATTGGGAAAATGACTGAGACATATAAAGATTGGTACGAGAAGCTACCATTTGCTTTGTATGCATATCGCACATCTGTACGGACATCTATGGGGGCAACTCCTTTCTCTCTGGTCTATGGAATAGAACCTGTGCTACCTATCGAAGTTGAGATCCCCTCTTTACGAGTCTTAATGGATTCGAAACTAGAGGAGGCAGAATGGGTTCGAGCTCGATATGACCAGTTAAACATCATCGAAGAAAAACGTTTAAAGGCAATTTGTCACGGACAGATGTACCAAAAGAGAACGATCATGGCCCATGACAAAAAAATACGGCCAAGAGAATTCCACAAAGGAGAACTCGTGCTGAGAAAGATTCTTCCAATACAGAAGGACTTACGAGGAAAATGGGCACCAAATTGGGAAGGACCATATGTCGTAAAGAAGGCATTCTTGGGTGGAGCTTTGATTCTCACTGAGATGGATGGGAAGGAGTTATCGAATCCAGTAAATTCAGATGCTGTGAAGAAATATTATGCTTAAAAAAGGAAAATCAAGATGAAAACCCGAAAAAAGGCATCTTAAAAAAAAGAAAAGAAAAGAAAAAAGAAAAGAGAGAGGGATCAAGGTGAAAACCCGAAAAGGGCGTCTTGATTAACACAAAAGATTAGGATGAAAACCCTAAAGGGCATTCTAATGAAGCAAGCATTGGCTTAAAAAGCAAGGCGTTTTGAACAGTGGGTCAAACAGAGAGACTACAGTATTTGAAGCATTTCTGAAAACTCGAAATCTCTTACGCAAGAAAGCCATACTCGAAAAGATTCTTGATTGAGGAATGTGGAAGAGTTCATGCGTTGAATATCTAGAGCATTTGTATTTGATGAAATGCGATCCCCTTTCTCTTTATGACACTTTTTTTTACTATCATTGATTAACTTTCTTTGTTTGCTACATTTGAAATGAATAAATGTGAGGTATCCTTTTGTCCCTACCTGACCATTTTCATGCATCTCATTATATGGTTCATTTACATGATAAATAGTGAAATGACATACTCTAAACAAAAGAAGTGCTAAGCATTACCCGGATAAGAATTTGATAAGTACAAGAGCCTCAAAGCTAGGACAAAGTTCAACCAGGGGCAAAAGAGCGATATCTGAGAAACACAGATTAGTCGTGAAGCTAGAGGATAGGTA
Source organism: Gossypium hirsutum (assembly GCF_007990345.1). Classification (NCBI taxonomy): domain Eukaryota; kingdom Viridiplantae; phylum Streptophyta; class Magnoliopsida; order Malvales; family Malvaceae; genus Gossypium; species Gossypium hirsutum. The sequence goes on along the minus strand of NC_053431.1, from coordinate 78,158,080 downwards.
CAGGGCCTGAAGAGAAAGTTAAGAGTTAAAGCAATGAACGCAGATCATCAAAAATCATGACGGAAAGGGACATATGACAAGCAAGCCCAAGGCACATAGCATGATCATGTAGGCATAAAGGCATTTAAGGCAAACATGTGCATTTCATGATAACATCATGCATGACATATACATGTATTTCAGCAGAACAAGAGATTTCGATGATAGCTGTACTGAATCAAAGGAAAGGACACCTGAGTTCCACCAGATGACATCTTTTGGTATTTTGATGTTTTTATTTCTATCTTTCAAAAAAATCAACTCATATTGCGAGAGGTGAGTTGGGCCTCAGGTCACACGCTGAGGTATTTTCAATTTCCATTTTTTCAATTTATGCTTTTCAAAAATCAACTCATTTTGCAATAGGTGAGCTGAGCCTCGGGGCACGCCGAGTTATTTTTAATTTCTGTTTTTCAATTTCTGCTTTTAATTTCTGTTTTTCAAAAATCAACTCATATTGCGAGAGGTGAGTTGAGCCTCAGGGCACGCTGAGGTATTTTCAATTTCTGTTTTTCAATTTTTGCCTTACAAATTCTGCTTTTCAAATCAACTCATATTGCGAGAAGTGAGTTAAGCCTCAGGACACACTGAGGTATTTTCAATTTTCATTTTTTTAATTTATGTTTCTAAAAAAATCAACTCATATTGCGAGAAGTGAGTTGAGCCTCAAGACACGTTGAGGTATTTTCAATTTCAGTTTTTCAAAAAATCAACTCATATTGCGATAGGTGAGTTGAGCCTCAGGACATGCTGAGGTAATTTCAATTTTTGTTTGTCAAAAATCAACTCATATTGCGAGAGGTGAGTTGAGCCTTAAGACACGTTGAGGTATTTTCAATTTCTGTCTTTTAAAAAAATCAGCTCATATTGCGAGAGGTGAGTTGAACCTCAAGACACGTTGAGGTATTTTCAATTTTTGTTTTTCAAAAAAATCAACTCATATTGCGATAGGTGAGTTGAACCTCAAGACGCTGAGGTAATTTCAATTTTTATTTGTCAAAAATCAACTCATATTGCTAGAGGTGAGTTGAGCCTCAAGACACGTTGAGGTATTTTCAATTTCTATCTTTTAAAAAAATCAGCTCATATTGCGAGAGGTGAATTGAACCTCAAGACACGTTGAGGTATTTTCAATTTCTGTTTTTCAAAAAAATCAACTCATATTGCGATAGGTGAGTTGAACCTCAAGACGCTGAGGTAATTTTAGTTTTTGTTTGTCAAAAAATCAACTCATATTGCGAGAGGTGAGTTGAGCCTCAAGACACGTTGAGGTATTTCCAATTTCTGTCTTTAAAAAAATCAGCTCATATTGCGAGAGGTGAGTTGAACCTCAAGACACGTTGAGGTATTTTCAATTTCTGTTTTTCAAAAAAATCAACTCATATTGCGATAGGTGAGTTGAACCTCAAGACGCTGAGGTAATTTCAATTTTTGTTTGTCAAAAATCAACTCATATTACGAGAGGTGAGTTGAGCCTCAAGACACGTTGAGGTATTTTCAATTTCTGTCTTTCAAAAAAATCAGCTTATATTGCGAGAGGTGAGTTGAACCTCAAGACGCTGAGGTGTTTTCCATTTCTGTTCTTCAATTTCTGTGTTTCAAAAAAATCAGCTCATATTGCGAGTGGTGAGTTGAGCCTTGACTCACACGCTGAGGTATTTTCAAATTCTGTTTTTCAAATTTTGTTTTTCCAAAAAATCAACTCATATTGCGAGAGGTGAGTTCAGCCTCAGGACACGCTGAGATATTTTCAATTTCTTTTCAATTTATGTTTGTCAAAAAAATCAACTCATATTGCGAGAGGTGAGTTGAGCCTCAGATTACACGCCGAGGTATTTTCAATTGATTTTTTTTTTCAATTTATACTTTGCAAAAATCAACTCATATTACGAGAGGTGAGTTGAGCCTCGGGTCACATACTGAGGTATTTTCAAAATCTGTTTTACAAATTTTGTTTTAAAAATCAACTTATATTGCAAGAAGTGAGTTGAGCCTTGACTCACGTGCTGAGCTATTTTCAATTTCTGTTTTTAATGTTTAGTTTTAAAGAGTCAATTCATATTGCGAGAAATGAGTTAAGCTCAGGATCACATGCCGAGTAAAGAATAAAGACTGGAATTAATCGAAGACACAGATTTCATATCCCTGAAGTTACAGTGAAGCTAATTGAAGTTGCAGTGGAGCTGATCGATGATATCAGATCTTACCTTTCTAAAAGTTGCAGAAGAGAAGACCACAAATTTTATCTGACTAAAGCGATGGAAAAGCAGATTGAAGCTGTAGATCTTATCTTTTTGAAGTCACCTTGGAGTAAATCGAAGCTACAAGGCATATATCAGAAGATGCAGTGGATTTGATCAAGACAACAAGATACAGTGGTTTGGAAAGAGACTACCTGGATGAGAAGAGCACCAAAGAAGTCCATACTTAGTAAGACCGGGCAAAATTGGCCTTTCTTTGTGTCTTTGCTTTATTCCCGTTACACGATAATAAGCAAAGAGGGGTAGCTGTTTTAACCCATTTACATCAAAACCCAATTTAACCTTACCTAACCCACCAAAATTAAACCCAAAACCCAAAATCTTAACTACCCAAAGCCCAATTTACATCAAAACCCCAATGGCCCAAACCCTAAGCCCAAATCAAAATAAAAAAACCCTAGGCCACAACCTAAACTTTTCTCAACTAAATCCTAGCCTTTGCCACCACCAACTCCACTAGTCACACTTGCACCACCACCAACTCCACTAGCCACACTTGCTCCACCACCTACTCCACTAGCCACACTTGCTACTCCATTAGCCACACTTGCTCCACCACCACTTGTACCTACAAATGAAGACATAAACAATAAAAAATATTTGGTAAATGGCTATATAAGCCTTCTCATATTTTGTATTTAGGAGGAAGAAGTTTTGGGGGAGAAAGTTATTGTAAAGGATTTTTGAGAGGTTTTTTAAAAGTAATCAAGGAGAAGAGTTATTGTAAAGGCTAGTTTTTGGAGAGGCTAGTTTTTTTTTGGAGATTAATCAAATATCAAAGCAAAAGAGGTTTCTTGGTCTATTCTCGTTTTAAGTTCTTTGTTTGCTTATTGTTTTCCTTTCAGTTTTATTTTGTTTCTTTTATACGAAAGTAAAAATAAAAGGAGGAAGCTTTCCCATTTTTACCGAAAAAGTTTTTTTTGAGGTCCGGCTGTCGTGTACGGTGGCACCGACGGTGGCCGGCGGCGGTCCGGTGACCGGACGGTGGCCAGCCTTGTGGCCGGAAATCACCCACTCTCTCCCTCTCTTTTTTTTTGTTATTATTATATTTTTTAATATTATATTATATATATATATTCTTTTAATATATTAGGTATATTCTAAATTCTATATTACGTATATATATATTATACTATTTTATGTATATATCTTTAATACTATATTATTTATATTTTTTTTTCTACATGTTATATTATGTATATATTTTAATTATATTATGTATGTATTTTTTACACTATATTATGTACATATATTTTTTTTATATCTATTTCATACATATGTATATATTATATATATCTTAACATTACTAGTTATATTTTCACTATTTTATGTATATACTTCAAACACTATATATAGTACATTTCTAACACTATTACTATATATATATATATTTTGCGTACATACTCTTAATATCTTTATTATATATATATTCGTTGTTTTTATTTCACATTGGATACTATTATTACGTTTAATATATCGCATGCATTGTTATTGTTTTAATATTGTTGTCATATTTATTATTTGTTTCAATGTATTTCCAACTCGTTTATTTTTGTCTCCCGCCTATTTAATATCATTCTGTTGTTCATTACTTTAAAGATTTTTATTCATGTTTTTACTAATTTCAATAAATAAGGCAATGTTTCGCATTTTGGAACATCGAAGAATTGTGCCCTAACTTACGGGGTTTCAGTTCTCTTGTTGGTTCTAAATAGCTAAATATCCTTTTGAGTTTTGAAATGCACGGATTTCCAATTTAAATTAAAAGACGACCTTGTGCTCGGGAATTCATGGTATTGTGTCCTAACTTACGGGATGTGATACTCCGATATCTCGAGATAAGGAAATCTTTAAACAAATCGATTTAAGCTAATTCAAGAATTTTAAAATCAGTATTAATAGAAAAGATCGTATTTCAAGTCCCTTCCCGATTTTTAATTTTCGACATTGACACTAACTAATCAATTCGGTACCAATTTTTTGGGCGTGTCGAGGGTGCTAATCCTTCCTCGCACGTAACCGACTCCCGAACTCATTCTCTCAAGTTTCGTAGACCAAAGGCCCTGTTTTAGTAAACTAAAATTGATTTATTAAAACAGAGGTGATCTGATCACACCTGATAAAAGATTGGTGGCGACTCCCGTTTTAATTTTCACTTTCAAACAAAGTCGATCCCCGTTTTCAAAAGATTGGTTTCGACATCTATATAAATAATTACTTAAGATACATTTTTAAAGATTGGTTGTTCCTTCAAAAAAAAAAAGGATTGGCTGTTAATGGCACTGCAAATAAGCTTTGCTAAAGCCGCAGTCAGGTAAAAGGGTGTGGGAATTTGTAACAGACTCACTCGATTGATTGTTCTACATACCCACGTATATAATATTATTATGTTACGGTAAATTTGGCGAAAACAATTATGTAATTTATTTGACTTAAATACTGAAAAATGCCGGAAATTTTTAAATTTATCAATCTATTTTTTGGATAATTACGAGAATATATCAATTTAGGAAAAACGCTTTCAGGAAGCATTTTCTACCACATCAGTACTAAAAATGGCAACATCAACCTTTTTTTTTATTTTCTGGTGTAACCTATTAATGTAGAAATAAAACTTACAAAATACGTTTCTATATAGACCTAGAGTCTCATTTCCCTTATTTTCTTAAACAATATAGGATATGAGATATGGGTATATATAGACTCATAATTCATTTATAGTTTGTTCTTAGGAAATGTAGAATTGCTTACTCTTTTAATTAACAACATAAGATTAAAGGCTATAATATATTTTATAATTTCTTTATTTTCTTTCATTTTTTTATCATGAAAATTTTATACATTCGTACCATATTTGTGTTATTTTTTGTTTTATAATCATGTATTAATTTATATCTAAAATATTATTTAAACTTGTAAATTTTTATCTTTTTTTTTTACAAAAAACAAGGTAGGATTAAAAGCTATGCAAATCTATTTTCTCTATAGAAATATAGAGAGAATTATAGAATATATATTAAATTTAAAATAAAAAGATGTGAATGTAGAGTATTGTATTTTTGTTTTTATATTGAAATTTTATTTATTTTTATATTGAAATATCTAACCAACTTTGGAGTTTTAGTATTTGTGAAAATACTAATGAAAAAATATCATATGATCCCATAATTTTCACTTATAGTCATGTTTGTTTGGTTTCTTTTATTATTATTATTATTATTGTTGTTGTTGTTTTCTTTTGAATTAACTTTTCATATTATTATTGTATAAAATAAAAGTTGGAATAAGCAACTTTCAAATTATATATTTTTCGGTTAGATATTTAAATCTATTTATTTTTTGTCAAAAAACGATCTAAATTATAATTTCATAACTATTATTGTTTATATTATTATATTTGTTAGAAAAGTTCTTTCAACTAATTAAGAGTTGATACATGACATTTTTAATAATATTAAAAATTTAAATTAAATTGAATTATTATTTAATAATATCTCACACACACATCTTCACTTCTCTCTCTCTTTATTCACAACACCAAACATGGGAAAAGATGTTGATATATCCACATTGTCTAGGAATATCTAGGAACAAGTTACAAATGGATTATGAGTCTATATATACTCATATCCCATATCCCACATCACTTAAGAAAATATGAAAAATGAGATTTTGGATCTATATAAAGATCTTTTTTTGTAAGTTTTATTTTCACATTAATAGGTGACACTGGGAAATAAAAAAATATATTGGTGCTATCACTTTTAGTGCTAATGTGACAAAAAATGCTTCTAACTGAAAGTGTTTTTCTATAAATATGCTGAAAAGCAAAACGTAATTTTTTCAATAATCAACCTATTCACGTAATCTTTTTAAATTTTTTTGGCATTTTTGAGTACTTAACTTAATTTATTTATGAAAAAAAATTAAATATAGTTTCAGTTGAAATGGTAATATTAAAAAAGTGAATGTACGTAGGTTTATATTTTTTAAGATTTTATATAAAAACAAAATTAATTTCAAAATATTTATTGTTTTATAAAAATAATAGTTTTTTTAAAATTTCACAAATTAAATTGAGATGTAATAATGGATTACATCAACTAATCAAACACTTAAATGTATAGTATAAATTATTAGAGCTTTTCCACAAAAATGTAAGATGCCTTTTTGTGGCTTAGTTTAATAATAATGTTTTCTAAATTAATCTTGTAATTTTATGTATTATTAATAGATCAGAAAATGGGACGTGATTAATAAAGTTTGTTGAATTTAATTTTAAAATTTTCGATATTATATCATGATAATGCATGAAATTGTACATAATAGTAATCTATTTATTAATTTCCTTCTATTTTCCAGACTATTGTAAAATTTTTCATGCATAAATATTAAACATTACCTTTCAAAGCATTTTATCATCCATTCATTTCTAGTGAAAGGTTAATAATGTCGATGTAAACGTCACTTGATATAAGGAAATGGCAATAGTGCGGGTGGTTTTATATACTCAAGCTCATCTCCCCCAGATTTTATATGATATTTTGTCCCAACTTTAATTTGCTTTTGCAATCGCTTATCTGATTCCATCCTACCCAAAATTTATATTGTATTTTATAATAAAATTAATGTTTATAACATTACCAAATCTATAGTATAAAAGTAAGAAATTATAATGAAATAAATAAAAGTATTTATAAAATTAAATATAAGTTATAAATGGTTATAAAATTAAGAAATTATAATTAATTATAAAATTAATATAAGACCATTTTAGTAATAGTATTGAGGGTGAGGTGAGGTGGGATAAATTTCATCTAAAGCTGATTCCAGGTCTTCCCTAAAAATCTTAATAGAAAACCTACCTTACCTTTGACTTGAAATCCTTCTTATAAAAAATTGTTCTTATCTAATTCGGGTGAAATATTAACAAGTCAATATTATTATCTTTAGGTATCAAAATGCATAACTTTTGTTAAATAGAAGTATCATAATGGATCAAAAAAAATACGCGTAGCATATTAGAAATGTTAAATATGACTCCTATTTCAGTCAAATTTGAGAAATAATCTTTTAGTTAAACTCTGTTTATTTGTTTCAATCAAACAATGATTAGTTTAGATTATTTTATTATTATTTGACTTATGAATTTAACCTATAAATAGGCTCTTTTACAACTTTAGAAAATACACCCATTAGATATTAGAACTCGTAACACATTTAGAGAATTTTGTGTTTACGTTTTTAGGGTTTTTTTTAGATTTTTGGGGTTTAGTTTTTTATCTTCATCTTTTGTACTCTTCGTTCTTTTTCCATTATAGTAAAAGTATCTTTGCCCGTGGTTTTTTGTCCTTTTTGGAGGGGTTTTTCCATGTTAAATTTGTGTGTTCAATTTCTCAATTTATTCCGCTATTTCTTTACTTGTTGTTTAATCGGGTCTATTCTAACAAATGGTATCAGAGCTAATTCAATTTTCATATATCAGTCCATTCAGATATGGCAGCAACAAGGTTTGAAATTGAGAAGTTCGATGGTGAAACAAATTTCAATCTGTGGCAAGTTCGGATGATGGCAATTCTAGTTCAAACCGGCATAAAAGATGTTGTTACCAGGAAAAGTCTGAGAATCTAAATCAAACAGAATGGGAAGAGCTTGATGAAAAAGTTTTGTCTGCAATCCAGTTGTGCCTCGTGAATACAGTATTGCAGGAGGTATTGATGGAGAACACCTCTTCCGCCTTGTAGAAAAGGTTAGAAACTCTTTATGCAACTAAGTCTCTGGCTAACCGTTTAGTGTTAAAACAACATCTATTTACATTTCGTATGAACGAATGTGAGTTTCTTAGAGATTACATCAGTCAATTCATTACTCTTTTAAATGATTTAAAGAATGTTGAGGTTCATATTGATGATGAAGATTAGGCTATGCTATTATTATGTTCTTTACCCCCTTCATACAAGTCTTTCGGGAAGACATTAATTTATGGCAGAGACAAACTCTCATTTGAATATGTGAAGGGTCATTTGTTAAGTAGAGACAAACTCGAAAATGATTTTGGTTTGGATAGCAAGGTAGATAAGCAAGCTTCTGTTTGGTAGCATCAAAGAAACGAGACAAAAAGTGCCGCTATTGTAAAAAGTTAGGTCACGTCAAAGCAGATTGTTATAAACTGCAAAATAAAAGAGCTACTAAGAGTAACGAGGAAGATGTAACTGGTGTTAATTTGGCCCATAAAAGCGATGATGATTTCTTGTTAATGTCAACGAGCGATAACTCCAAGCTCACGTCTAAGTGGATCCTAGATTCAGGATGTTCTTTCTACATGTGTCCCAATAGAGAATGGTTCTCCACATACAGTTCGATTGAAGGTGGAGTTGTGCACATGGGAAACGATTCATCTAGTAAGTTAATTGGTATTGGTACTATTAAAATTAGGATACACAATGGAACAATTAGGATACTCTCAGATGTCAGGTATGTGCCTCATTTACGAAAGTATCTCATCTCATTGAGTATTTTAGATTTGAAAGGATGCAGAATCAACATCGAGTCGAGCGGCATTAAAGTATCTCGTGGAGCTCTCGTTTTGTTAAAAGGTAAAAGAACGGGCATTCTTTATATTCTGGAAGGTTCTACAGTGACCGGTGAAATCGGACATCCCTCGTCCGTTACAGAGTCAAAGTCAACTCGTTTAGAGCGAAGGCAACTTGGTCATAAGAGGGAAAAAGGTATGATCATTTTGTTGAAGAGAGGTTCTCTTTTAGATGCAGGTTTTGAAAAGTTAGGGCACTGTGTTCGTGAAAATCAAACCCGGGTTAGTTTTGATTTTGTAGTGTACAAGTCGAAGGCTAGAAGTCTTCCAGTTTCTAAGCACAGATTCGACTCAGTTAATTCCCTGCATGGTTCAAGATAGAATTGTGGCGGGCTTTGGAAAAGATGGCATTGTGTATGAGTTAAGGTAGATATTTGTTAAGTATGACTCCTATTTCAGTCAAATTTGAGAAATAATATTATAGTTAAACTCTGTTTATTTGTTTCAATCAAACACTAATTAGTTTAGATTATTTTATTATTATTTGACCTATGAATTTAGCCTATAAATAGGCTATTTTACAACTTTAGAAAAAACACCCATTAGATACTAGAACTCATAACACATTTAGAGAATTTTGTGTTTATGTTTTGAGGGTTCTTTTTTTTCGGGTTTTTGGGGTTTAGTTTTTTATCTCTATCTTTTTTACTCTTCGTTCTTTTGCTATTATAGTAAAAGTATCTTTGACCATGGTTTTTTATCCTCTTTGGAGGGATTTTTCCACGTTAAATTTGTGTGTTCAATTTCTCAATTTATTCTGCTATTTTTTTTACTTGTTGCTTAATCGAGTCGATCCTAACAAGAAAAAAGTGTCAAACTCGTGTACCAAATACTATAATCATCCAACCAAAAACCCCTTTTATATAATAAATAAATAAATATTAATATGAAAGAGTTTTTGTCTTTTCATGTTTTTAATAAAAAAGATAAACTATATTTTTAGTCTGTCAATTATGTTTTTTTTTTCTTTTTTGGTCACCTAACTATGAAAAGTTACAAAATGGTCATTTAGCTATTTAATTTTTGTTTTTTTTGGTCACCCAATTATCTCGAAGTTTTGGGTGTTATCATTTTTACGTTAGTCAACTAGCGATTAAAAAAGATAATTTTAAATAGTTAAATGACCATTTTGTAGCTTTTCACAATGGGATGAAAAAAAAAAAAGAAATTTACTAATAATTGAGTGGCCATTTTGTATCTTTTCATAGTTGGGTAACAAAAAAGAAAAAATATATATAGTTAGGTGACTATAACTACCCTTTTATTAAAAACATGAAAAGCCAAAAACTCCCTCGTATAAATATTTGTTTTTATATATAAAAGGGGTTTTTAATTGGCTTATTACAGTATTTGGTACACGAGTTTGATACTTTTTTCTAATATGCTACTTTTATTTTTGCGGTTCAATGTGATACCTGTATTAGACAAAAGTTATACATTTTGATACCCAAAGGTAATAATATCGACTTGTTAGTGTTTAATTTGTGGTTTAGAATTGATTTGATTAAAGTTAATTGTATTAAGATTTTCATTATTTTGTTAATAGAATAAATTTTATGTTAATTGTGAATTTATTTAATTTTTTATTTAATTTGTTAAATATAGTTTAATGACCATGAAATTTTTTCGTCTATTAGGATTGATTTGATGAAAATTAATTACTAATATTATTAGTTAATTATAAATTTTCATCAAATCAACCATAAAAATCGAATTAAACACTAAAAAGTTAACACCGTTGACTTCGAGTACCAAAATGTATAACTTTTTCTAAATTCATGTACCACATTAGACTTAAAAAAAAATCCATATGCCATATTACAAAAAAAAATGTCAGATTTAGGTAACAAATGTTATATTAAGCATTTTTTATAATATCCCAATGGAATTGATGTCAAGTTGTATTAAGCATTTTTAATATATTATTATAACTAGATTTTGACATAACCACTATATGAATGAAAATAAAATTTATCTAACAAATTTATAAAATTTCAATAAAAATAACTTTATAAAAATGAAGGGTTTGGATAATTATGAGTTGGAATCTGATTAGTGAGTCGCACTAATTCAACAAAACACTTAATGTCAATTTGGTTACTACTTACTAGTGTAACAACGTGAAGAAAAAACTTATTTATTACAGATGTATTCCAATAGTGACATAAAATAAAAAAATAATTAGTACAAATTTAAACTTGAAATTAGAATGATGAGGGATAACTCTTGTAAAAATAAAAACAAAACCTCTTTAAAATTGGAAAAAAAATTTCCTTCTCTTTGCTAAAAATAAGTCATAGGAGTCGCAAAATATTATCTATTGAATTAATTTATTACTAACTCTTATACTAAAACATGTGTAAAAAATAATACTCTTACCAAAGATAGCATTAAAACTAAAAATAAATAGGGATGTGGAGCAAATCAATTAATGAACACTTACAATAAAATTTATAACAACAAAAAAAGAATCCATTTACAGTAATATCGTATGATGAAGCAAAGAATCGGAGATATGTGGAGAAAGGTACTTGAGACTTAATTATGGACTTATTGTAGACAATATTATGTGTAAGATACAAATGAAATGATAGCTATATATACATACATACTAATTTATTCAAATTTTGATGAGGGTTTCATATAATCAAATAGAAAAAACGGGAATGATGAGTTAAATTCAATTTTGTTTTTGTTTTGTTTTTTTTTTTTTTTTTTTTTGTGTGTGTGTTGAACATATTAAGGTGGCAAATGAATTAGTGATGGTAACTTTTTTTTTTTAAATTTGGTTCAGAAGAAAAGACAAAAGCAGATGGTTGGAATTATGGGTGTGATTTGAGGAGCTCAAATTGCAAAAAAGATTGTGGTAATTATATAAGATAGTGGCTTACTATTATTACCGCCAAAAAAAAAAGAAGAAAAAGAAAAAAACCCTAAAATTCCCCCACTTTACCGTAAGTCAAAACTCAAAACAGAAAGTAAAGAAAATCAATCACATGCGTCACTGTGGGTTTAGAAAGAGACATTACATAATGATGATTTTGTTTCATAATAGTTTCTGTCGTATAGCCCTTAAATTGGAAAACCCTTTTCTCCAAGGAATTAAATAAAAGCCTTTGATGCTTTTATATCTTAGATGGAGCACTATAATTTTACTAAAATCTCTTTTAATCATGAATCCTATCCTTTCACTTTATAAAATTAAAGTGTTTTAAGTCGAGCAAGGTAGACTTTGGTCTTGTCTTGTTTTATTTTAAGACAAGAAAGGGGGAAAGTTGAAGAGAATTAATGAAAGGTAAATGCTGTTATTAGATTTAAACCCTCCTGGATTTGATGTGGCGTTGACTTAATTAATTCTCAAACGGCGCTACTGATGCTTGATAAAGCTTGTTTTGGTTGTAGGAGACAGTATCATTCATAAGCTTTAATTTCTATTTAACCTTAAAAAACAATGAAGGGGGGTTTGTATTTGAGAAAAGAAAAACTGTAAAATGGATGCTGAAGCAACTTTGCATCTGCAATCACTACCATTACGTTTAAAACAAAACCTTATGATTGCCAATGCTAAGTAACCAATTAACAGCAAAATGAATGTGTTTGATGAAAGAATCAGACATAACAATGGTTAGTTAATGATGGTATCAAAGCAAGACAAGGAGGGAGGGGGTGTTTGTAGGATGAACAGATGAAGAGAGAGAGTGGGGGTGGTGAAGTCAAGATTCTCAGACACAGAGAAAAGATTGAGGAACTATTAATGGGGACCCCTACTACCCTCTCTCAACATTCTTGTCATTATGATGAATTATGAACAATAATTCAATGTCCCCCTAGCTTTTTAGAGTTTGGACCTTGGATACCCTACATTAAACATACTTACCTTTCCTTTTTGTTGCTTCTATACAAGAAGAGCACATTCAATTTTTCTTCTTCATCTCTACACTGCTGCTAATTCTTGGTTTCATGGCAACGGACTCCACTAAAACTCAAATTTTCATTTCCATATCTCATATGATGTAATTTTGTATGTTTTATATTCTACTTGTTGAAATTTAAGTTATGTTTTTAATACCAGTAGTCACTAAATTATGAGTAAATTTTCATTTTGATTACTTAATTAAAAAAAAGTTATAATTTCATCACTAAACTATTTAAAAGTTTCCATTTAAGTCACTAGGCTGTTAAAATCAATGCTATATAACTTTCCATATTCACACAGCCTACACCAATTAAAAGTTTTATTTCCCTTTTTCTTCTACAGTTCAATTTTTTTTTATGAAACAGCTTTGGACGTCACGAATTTGTGAATCAAAATTCAAATAGCTTTTTCCTCTGATCTCTGACATTAATCGCCATATTGACTTGAATCTAAGGTATGTTCTTCTACTCGTCAATGGGTACTAATCTACTATATAGATAGTTGAATCATCACTTGAAACTCGCTGGTGAAATATTAAAAAAAAAACTTAACAGCCCAGTGACTTAATTAAAAAACTTTTGAATAGTTCAATGACTTGAATGAAAACTTGCGAATAGTTCAATTACCAAAATGTAATTTTATTTAGTTAAGTGACCAAAACAAAATCTTACCATTAATTTAATAACTAATGGTGTAATTTATCCTTTTTAATATCTAGTTCGGATTTATAATAACAAAAATGTAGTTGTTAAATCAATGTTAGATGGGAGATATACAATGAGGTATATCTATATCTTTATCTATACTTATATTGAGTTGGTGTTACGAATCAACTATACACCAATTCATTTGAAAAATTATTTAAAAATTCTTTTATATACAAAGTAATAAATATTAATAGGAGGGTGTTTTTATCTTTCTATATTTTTAATAAAATAATACTATGATGGTATTTAAATTGGCAAAGCATGAATTTTAAATTATTTAACTTAACTAATTCAACTAAAACTTCACTTGATTTTGATATAAAATTATTAAAGGGAAGTCATTCTCTAAGCTAGACTTGAACCCTCATCAGATCATAAATACCTCGAAAACAATATTTTTATTGAGGGTTTCATATCAATTCAAACGAAGACTCTCCCTTAATAAATTTTTTTTTTGTAAATATATTATTTATAAGTTTTTCACTTGTATGGTTAATATGCCAAATTTAATGATTGTTGAAAAATATACTATACGATAACATTCATGGAGATTCCTAAGTACTCTAACATATAATAACAAAATTCTAATTTTGGATGATTATATTATATTTTAAACTCTCCATTCATAAGGTTTAGAGGAGTAGGATAAATAAATGAAGGAATATTAATTCTAAAATGAGGCTGCCAAATAATTAAGCAAATGGGAAATGATTGCACATGCAAAAAAGATCAAATATTGTTTATAGTTTAAAAAGTAGAGTTTGTTTTGTTTTGAAAAAGAGTGGACTTGGCTCTCTACAACACTCTAGTGCTGAATACACTCTTCTTCTTCTTCTTCTTCCAAACAAGTCGATGAATAATTATTCAATTTACAGATGATCCTAAATTAACCTCCATTTCTGATTTTAGTTACAATAAAAAGCAACATTTTAAAATGTTTTGCTAATCCATTATCAAATGATACAACTCTTATCAAGTCTTTCACACATTTTTTATATTTTTATAAAGATGCATTTATAACAATAAATATAAGGCTTGTAGGGGATATGTCTCGTAAATTTCATATATTAGTTTTTTTTTTATTTCGTGCAATTTACGGGTTAAGTTGTATACATCAATTTTATATTTTATATTTATTAGTTAAAGTTTTGATTTCCTTTAAGTATATATATTATAAATCAATTGCGAATATAAACAACAATAATATAAGAGTTAATATTTGGTACACTAGAAATGTAATTTTTTTTTATTCCACAAGTGGCCTTTTTAAAATATATATATATATTTTAATATTTTATTATACCTCTACAGAACACTTGTCAACCTTCGGTCTTGTTTGTGGTGTCTAAAATCTTCACTGGCAGTGTACTAAATATTTTCTCTTAATATAATATTATTTCAAAATTCAAAGACTGAAATAATTAATTTAATATGAGTTAGCATTTGGTATGTCTGCAGTGTAATTTTTAATTTCACAAGCAACCTTAAAAATTGTCATGTGTCTTTTTTAAATATTTATGTTTTAATATTTTACTATAAGACACTTGTCAACCCTTCAACTCTGCTTGTGAAGTCTAAAAACTCCATTGACAGTGTACCAAATATTTTCTCATATAATATTATTTATTATAAATTCAAATGTGAATATAAACAAAATTGTTTAATACAATTACTATTAAAGTAATTAATATAGCTCAAAAAGGAAATATTTGGGAACTTGAAATTTACATCAATGCAACGATCCAACCATCATATTGCATGCTCCATTCATGTAGATTATATATATAAAGTTTGGCATAAATTAAAAATTCATAACAGTTTTTTTTTGTGTAAAAAACTTTTATCCGTTAAATATAGATAATATTTTAGATAGACATAAAAGAAATATTGAATCGATTAAAAATTTTACATATATGATAAGTACAAATATATTGATAAATTCAATTGTTGGATTGTTAAAATACCAATCATATAAAAAGAAATGAAAGAATATAAAATGACTTTAATTTACAATAATATAAATAAATCACTTCCCTATATATAAAAAGATTCCATCTAAAACTAATAAAAGAAAACAAATTAGAGCTTAATAAAATGAACTGAATCATAAAGCTTAAAATTTTTAGAATTGCATTTATATTCAGTTTTTAATTATATTTGTTGATAATTAAATATGGAAAGCTTTTGACTCTTGAAATACATGGTTTTTAACCAAAAAATTCTTTTCAAAAGCTGGGCACAATAAAGAAACAAAATAAATAAATTACATATTTCCCTTTCTTTTTCTTTCTTTCTTTTTTTTTCTGAAAATCATTTCTAATTTCAATTTTATGAGACACAATATATTAAGCCTCATCAAAAAATAAAACAAAGCCAAACCGGTAATAAAAGAAGCAATTGATTGATGACATCCCCTCGTTTTCATTTGATTAAAGAAAATCTTTCCAATTCCCATGAACTAAAATAATATTTATACCCTATCTATTCTAATGGCTTTCATATTATGTTAATATTTTATCTCTATTTTAAAATATCAAACTAAAGTTTTTTTTACCCATTAACCCCAAAAAATACATATTTTTAAGAATGATTCAATTTCAAATACAATGACAAGAATGACTTAAAAGCTACACTGGATGGCAAAGTTGGCATGCCCATGACTGACACCTAACTCAATCATTTGCCAATCGTTACCTCATGATTGGATGGGAGATTGAAAAAATATTTTTTTGGTGCCGATAGTATAATGGTAGTCACCCATATGTATTTTCTTGTCTACATTTGAAAATTACGAGCATTCTCTAGTCCAAAAAATAATTTTTTTTATTAGGTGTCAATGTCCACATGGCCAGCAACCCCAAATTATTTTTTTTAGTATTTTTTGGTGCTGGCACTGTGGTGACCAACAACCATGTCAAGTAATTTTTTATCTCGTGTTTCTTGTGGCCAGCACCCAAGTAAAATATTAATTTTTTCAGTATTTTTTTGTGTTGGTACTATGGTGGCCGACACCTATGTTCAAAAATGGTTTTTTTTATTCCGTGTTTGTTGTGGCCATCACCCAAGTAAAAAAAATATTATTTTTGGTTCCGGCCTTCCCCATACCGGCCCCGATTATTAGTTGAATATTTTTTTTGGTGCCGACCTTCCATTTGCCGACACTTATGTTCGAAAAAATAATTTTTTTATGTGCCGGCAACAAGATAACCGACAACCAAATAAGCTATATATTGAATTTTTATATATTTTGGTTGAGGTTTTTTTTTTGCTTTAACATTTTAAGAGAAAAAAAAAAGAAATATTAGTGTTTTGTTGAGGAAACAAATTTTGTTGAAGATGAATAACCAGATGTTGTTAGTGTAGTTCGTTTTGATAGAGAAATGGTAAATATAGCTGAAGAAGGTTGTGCATTTCAAAGTTGCCAAAAAATAGGAATGAGATTCAATAAGTGTGTAATGCTGGCAGAAATGAAACAGAGGATCAGTGCAAAGATAGTTTTCCCCATTGTGGGAAGCAGATGTCAAGATTGCTTTACAAATTTCCAATTTCAACAAATCTGTTAAAGTTCTTGCATATGGAGCTTCTAGATGATGATGATATAACTACAATGATCACAATTTATTGCCCCCCTGAGATCAAGAATCCTTGATTGATTGAGTTATTCGTAGAGTTAGCTAAACCTGAACCCGTTCAAAACATTACTGATTTTGATTTTGATTTTAATGTTTGCTGGGAAGATCAGTCGGGTTGTGGAGGGACATCGCAAGCAGCCTAAAATCTAAATTATGGTAGATGTTAATATAACAACCCAATCTCGTGTCCCTGTTTAAAGATATAGCCAGAAGTGTTGGGCACCATAGTAGATGGTGATGAAGAGTCTAATAATGATGATCAGTTCTACCATGATCTTGAAGAAATTAGTAACCTCGATTTGGATGAGGTCCCGGATGATATAAACAATGAAGGCGCGGTGAAGGGTCAAGATGTACACGCCTAATCGGTTAGGAACATGAGATCTGATATAGTTATATGTAATGATCTAGACATGTCGAGCGTAGGCCCTAATGCGGTGCTTGCATACAAGTTCCCCGAATACCTAGATATAGTACCTACTCACCTGATGGAGACTGATTCGGAGGTTGGAGAGTTGTTTGTAGGCCAACAATTCGATAATAAAAAAGATTATGTATATGCAATAAAGCAATACAACATCAAGTTGTCGGTGAACTACAAAGTATCGAAGTTTACACAAACTTTATATGTTGGGGAATGTTGGAGGGCCGACAACGGTTGCAACTGGTGGGTTCGGGCTGCATTAATACAGAGGACTTAAATGTGGACAATTAGAAAATTAAAAGGGCCTCATACCTGCATGGCTGCACGTATGAAGTAAGACCACCAAAAATTGGATCTGAAAACAATCTACAACTGAATCATGCCATTGGTAAAAGACATGCCCACCATTCCTATATCAGTTCTTATTGCGGATATGCAAGCTTGATTCAACTACAGAGTGTCCTACAAAAAATCATGGTGGGCGAAGCAGATGGCGATGAAGCAATTGTATGGTGATTGACATGCGCCATACAATGAACTTCAAGAGTGGATAGTCACGATGCAGGAGTATGTGCCGGTTACTATGATTGATTTGCAAACATTGTAGTATAATGGCCCGGAAGGAGAATACAATCAGGGAGACAAGTTTTCCATCGATTGTTTTGGACGTTCAATCCTTATGTTAGGGTCTTCCTCCACTACAATTGTTGGTGTAGGTTGATGGTACCTGGCTTTATGGTAAATATACATAAATACTCTTGACTTTTTTTTTCTAATTACATTGGAATTTTTGTTTTCTTTTCCAATCCCAAACAGAATTTTGCTTTCTCTTCCTATTTCTTCTCCATTTTCTTTTCTTCCCTCTTTTTTACCTCAAAATTTACATCTTTATGATGCTGAGTAATTGACATTCTTAGATTAAAACATCTTTCATTCGATTGTTCTATCTATTGGTTTCAAAATTATCTTCAATAGAATCTCGATTTTTGCCAAGAAACAGTAAGTACATCCCATTTCAAAGATTAGATATCGAATTTTAGTAATACTTCTATCCGAATTTAATCATTCATCCAAGCTAATCAATCTTTTACGATTTTTTGCGATTATTGCTGGATCTTTCTATTAATCTCATCAAATCTTGAAATCAATTGCTAATTCATGTAAATACGTCGTTTGGAGGAATTGTTTTAGGTGCGTCGGATTAGGGGTGAGTGTTTGATCGAATCGAATCGAATCAAATGAAAAAATTTCGAGTTAATCGAGTTGACGAATCATATTTTATCATCTTAATTTCATTAAAATTTTCTCGAATCGAGTCGAGTGAGATGGAATTCGAATCAAATCGAATATATTTGTTCGAGTTAAATTTTAAAAAATAATTTTGGTTCCTTGTAACCACTGTTGCCTATCATAATAATATTTGTCCACCTTAATCAATTTTTTTATTAACTTTCATCACCTCATAATTTATTTATTAATCTTTTATATATGGGTTAGCTTCTTTGCTTGCTTAGTTGTTTCAATTATCTTCAGATTCTTGTCACTATGTACTTTGGAATTAAAAAAAATATTAAATGTAAAAATGTGATTTTTTAATAAAAGTTATTTTAAAGATAAAATGTGAAATTGATACCAATATAAAATTTTAACACGAATATTTATAGCATAATTAATAATTCAATTTTAATATAAATATTCAATATGACTAAACAATTCAATAATATAAATAATATAAAATGTGAAACTTAATTTAATAATATAAATAGTATATATAAATAAAATTATTACTATTTATGTTTAGTGATTTATTTTGGATAATTTTGATTTTTTATTTGAGAGTAAAGGGTGAGAAGTAAAAGTTTAGGAGGAAAATAAAAATTTTTGGGGAATAAAAGTTTGAGGGAAAGTAAAGGGGGAGTAAAATTTTGGAGGGAAAATATTTAAAAAAAATTGTGAGGGGAGGGGGAGGGGGAGGGGTTTGGGGTGGATGGGAGGTGAGATGAGAACGGAGTAAAAGTTTTAAGGGGAAAGTAGGAGGGAGTAAAAATTTGGGGAAAAATAAAAAGTTTTGAGGGTTTTGGGGAGTAAAATTTTGAGAAAAAGTAAATGAGAGAGTAAAATTTTGGTGGGAAATGGATTTAGGATAAATTGGGGGGCTGGGATGGAAGGGGAGTAAAAGTTTTGGGGGGAAAGTGGGAAGGAGTAAAAGTTTTGAGAGAAAAATAAAAAGGTTTGGGAGTTTTGGGGTAAAAATGTAAATTATTATAGTTTGATATTCAAATTATTCGAGTTATTCGAATTCGAAAATTCAACTAGATTTGAACTCAAAATTTGAAAAAATTCGAGGTGACTCGAATAACTCGATTTGTTTAACTTGAAATTCGAGTTTTTTTTCGATTTTTTCAAGTCGAATTGAGTTTTACTCACCCCTACATCAGATCATATTTGATTGGAAGGGACGTTGTTCAGGCTTTCGGTGAAAGGTGTGTGTTCTTTTACAAGCAAATTGGGGCAAATCGTGCCTAGGATTAGGGCCACACAACCACACGACTCCTCACACAACCATGTATCTCTGAAACCCTAGGCTAATTCAAATCTCACATGACTTGCCACTAGACCTGATCATGGGTCGGGCCACTCGACCCGGCCCGCTCGAAAAATGGGAGGATTTGGGCAAAAATATAGGCAAAAAAATAGGCTTTGTCCAAAAAAATGAGGCCAGTTTGAAAAATGGGCCGGGCCTTGAGTAAGCCATTTTTGGCCCGAGCCCGGCTCAACCCGAATCTATTAAAGGACAAAAAAAATCTACTTTTGTTAATATTATTTTCTTGTTGTTTTCTTCCTATTTTGCTACTATTTTACTTTTATGTTGCCACTATTTTGTTATTATTGTTTGGATATTGCATAAAACTTATTTTGTTGTTAATTTTGTTATTCTTTTAGAGACATTTGCTTGTTAAATTGCATCTACTTTAGTGTTATTAATATGAACTCGTTTCGGAGATGATTCGAGTCGTTTAGATGCCCAATCATGAATTTGAGTAAGTTGTTCTTCGTTTCAAAATAAGATAAGTTTAAACAAGAATAGGTTGAAGAAAGAAGGAAATGAGTTTTAAAAATAGGATAGCAAAGTGATTAAAACAAAGAAAATGGATAATTTACTAAGGCTGAAAAAGAAACAACAATATTGGATTATTGACCCGAATCTCAAATGGCTCTTAGGTGTTTTACGGTTTAAAGAAAACACCAAAGGATAAACCTTGACCCACTATCAATTAATGATAGGAACCAAAGGTATACGAACGCAACACTTGAAAGTAATAAGTTTGGTTAACAATGGAAAGGATAGACGCCACAAGCAATGCTTGATAAGTCAGATCAGTTCCAAAAGAACAAAGAGAATTGGATAACTCACAAAACTCAAGTTTAACATAAATTCAGCAAAAAGGTTCCTCTTACAATAGGCTGATTACAACTATTTATAGTGTTAAAAGAGGCTAGTCGAATAGTCACTTTTATTCAGCTTATTGAGCTGAAATGAAAAGTCACAACTTTTGAAATTCTAGCTTAAGTAACTCCTTCCTTTAATACGATTCAATTCTTCAATTTAGCTGATTTAAGAAAAACTTTTGAAGTCTCCTGGGTCAGCCGAATGGACACCAGTAACTCGGATGGAAATTAAGCTCATGAAGTGATCATTTAATCAACAATCGGTTATGGAAGGTGGAAAAGGCTGCTACCGAATTTAAGGATGTATAATGCTCCCTTTAACTGATGATAACAACTCTTTTTAATGAAGAATAATGTTTCCCCTTGTACGTAACCGAAATTCACTTGAAAAGTCACATTAATCAATTTGTAACAGCCCTTGAATGTAACGGTTTCTAGCTGAAAAGGCACTTGCAATTAAACACAGTAAAACAAACATGTTAAACACATTTGAACACTTATTAAACACAAAACACATTAAACACTTAAATAAATGAACTCAAACACATGCATCAATAAATTATTCTAGCTACTAAATTATTTAAGATAAACATTTATTCTAACAACTCAATTAACTAAGATGCTTAAATGCATGGTTTAAAATGCAAACTAAATAAACAGATGAGTTATTTAATGCAAGACTTAATTTAATAATGCAGACTTAAACTAACATGGGGTTACATAATGCAAGTCATTATTTATTATGCATACTTAACTAACATGAAAGTTACATCATGCATTACTTTATTAAATGTAGAACACACAAAGTGCAAGTTAAAATTAAAATATGCAAACTTATTAATTTAAATAAAACTTAATTAAATTAAAAAGTCCTTAAAAACATTGGCTCAATAATTAATCAGGCCTATGGGATGTTTCATCTTGCACTTGGGCCCCTCAAGTTTAGGCCAATCTCGATGGCATCGAGTTGCGTCATAACATGATACAATCGGGTTCGCATCATACCCTCCATCTTGAAGACGATTTGTCCTCAAATCGAGCCACTTGCTCTCGAAAAATTTTTAATCGTCAAAAACTTGAAAACTACACAAGTCTCGAAAATGAAACAGATTAGACGCTTGCCCTCCCTCTTTAGGAGGAATCCATTTCCAAATGTCACATTCATGAAAGTGAAAGAGGTTAGTGACAGCATGGATGATGAACTCGAAAGAACTTTCGGAATCGTGATGCACAATTTGAGCAAATATTCTTATGCCAAGATCAAAAATGGAAATCGGACTTACCTTTTTTTCATGAATCAAAAATTGCAATGAAGACAACAAACCAGAATCACTAAGTATTTGAGAGTTAACAATATTCCAATTTGTAAATCCCCAACGATCATCGGGATCAAATACAATAATTTTTCTTACCTTTTCAAGTTGACTCGAAAGTGTCCTGGTCGGTAATTCAGAAAAGCATGGAACAACTGAGAAACATAATCTTGTAAAACATGATTAAATCTTTTAAACCAAAATATAGGACATATTTTGGAATAAAAAATGTAAGTTTGACTTTGCAATCCAGCAACATTCATATCTTCACTTAACATCGACTTATGGAAACGTACTTCGGGTTTGAACACATAATTTTGATCACTTGTGTCACAATGCCACAGAAATTTCATTTTCATCAAGAATTCATACATGTTAAATGAAGATGAAGGCAAAAACAAATTCAAACAATCATATATCTCAAGTTTTATTCGAACAAACTTACACAAATATGCGGCATTTACACAACAAATCAGCAAATTCAAATTTTCATCACACACAAGTAGATTATGCATTTGACACGTCAACCTTTTATCACTAAAACCCAAATTTTGTTCGGGCTGATTTATTCATACTTCATAGAAAATCTGGCCAATGTCAAGCCTTTTAATAAGCAAACGCGTCGTACCACTATGTAACACAAAATCACCATCAATCAAAATATGACAATCATTCAAATCAAACTTTGTATGTGAATAATCTTTATCACACACAATCACACTTTGTTCATACCGATTTAATCGAACATTTTCAACAGAATTTCCAACAACAAACTTATCATAGGGAAAAATTTTCATGGCATTAGTTGAAACAAAGTCATTAAACGAATGACAATTAACCCAAACATAGTGAAGAGATCTTTTGAAAACTAACTCATCGACATTTATCTTAACAGCATCCAAATTTGGTTGCCATGATTCAATAACTAAAGACTCCTTACATTGCTTACCTTTAAGCACGTGTGGAATAATTTCACCTTCAACCTTACCTTTTTTGATCAAATGGAATCGTCTCTCATCGGGAAGGTAATGAAATTGAAACTTATCATTTGAATTTTTAGAATCCTGAAAAAAAGAAATAATACGAGAATAACTCACATGTTGGTTAGCAGAAACATTACTCACGTTTTCTTGCTCACTTTCATCTTTTCCACTCGTTTCTTTTTCAGGCTCTCTTTCTTTTTCCACAATATTTTTTTTTGTTGTTTTTGTTGAAAACTCACTTTCATTCTTTATTTTTCTTTCTTTTTCAACAACTACACTCGTTTCTTGGACATTTTCTTTTCTTTCTTCAATCTCTCTTTCTTTTTCAACTTTCTTTTCTTGCTCACATGATTTTACAATTTTGTTTTCTTTTTCATTCTCTTCTCTCACACACTTTCTTTTTATTTCCTTTTCTTTTTCTTCCATGTATTTTTTTCTTCTCTTGATTTCTTTTTCTCGCATCCTTTCGTTACAAGAAGAAGTTAACATAAAAGATTCAAAAAGAGTAGACTTTCATTGGGAAAGAGAGAAAGAATCTTCACACAAAACATGACCATCTCTTCGAGATTGACTCTCATGGACAAGTACGAAACACACTCAGTTTTTCGTAAGGACTTCTTCGTAGATGAATATTTTGAAACACTTGAGAAGAAATTTCTACCTTCTCGTTGGTAGCCTTGGATGGTTTCAAACTCGTGATTTGCTTCATACCGACTCGACTTCCTTTATGAATAAGAATCTTGATATGAGTCTCTTCCCATATAGTCATTGAAAGTTTGTCTCCGTGAAGATCTTGACTCCGTCTTTTGACTTGAAGAAATTTGCTCTCGTTGGGCTCTTGCTCGATGGCCCCGCTCTTCGACACGTTCCAATCGTTTCTTGATGGGTTTGTGTTTTCGATCAAATAGATGCTTCATTTCGCGTGTACAGGTTTGGAGTGTAAAATCTGGCACTCCTCTTCTAGTTGCCACGTTTCTTTCGAAACTTATTGACATAGTACTTTACTCACACAAACCTCACCACGAATTCTAACCAGTTCACTCGGAAAGAAAAATTGTAACGCTCATAACCCGAATTCGTCACCAGAATAGAGTTACGGAGCATTACCGGAGTTACCGATTCATTTATCAGATATTTCATTAATCCGATATCTTTTCTTTTCCACGTTCAAGTCTCGTATTCAAGTCATTCGGATCTTTATAAAGAAATTTGATCGTCGTTTTCATTTATTTCATGTTATAATACATTCAACTAATGCTCTAAACAAAATTATCATTTTACCCCTAAACTTTTGATTAATGACGATTTCATCCTTAGGTTAAAATAAAATAAAATTATTGCAATTTAATCCTTATTTCCAGCCGTTATTCTCACACAAATTGATAACAACCTATGAATTCTATAAAATGTCAGAATTTTTCATAATTTCAACACTTTTCAATTTAATCCTTAAAACATGTTTTTCCCTGATCTTGAGCTAAATTAATAATTTCATTCAATTTTGTTATTTAAATAATAAAATAATCCATTTCATGCAAATTGGTCATTTCTAACATTTTTTTACAAAATTTCCCATAAAATTTTACTTTTATTCAATTTAGTCCATAAGCCTAAAACATACAAATTAGCCATGCTAGCTGAATATTCATACATATTTTCCTCCTCCTCCTCTCCATTCCACATCCTTAATTTATATAACATGCAACAAGTAACATTATCAATAATTTCACTATTTACTTATGTATATTCAAAACTATCCATTTGCGTCATAGTCACTAAATTATTTATATCTTAAGCTACAAAACTCGAAATTAAGATCCGCTAATTTTACCTGAAACTAGACTTACTTATCTTATTACCATAAAATTTTCAGAATTTTTAGTTTAGCCAATAAGTACAGTTTATTCTTTAAAGTTGCCCCTGTTCTGCTGTCTGACAGTTCCGACCCTTCTTCACTAAGAATTAATTATCTCATCGTACGAGATTTGAATGATGTTCCCGCTTATTTCTATTGAAAATATACTCTTTAAGGATTTTAAACATATAAATTTAATCCCTTAATTATTTTTCTCCAAGTTTTGATGATTTTCCAAATTCAGAACAGGGGAACCCGAAATCATTCTGACATTGTCTCACAAAACTTATTATATCTCATGATTTACAATTCTATTGCTTACACTGTTTCTTCTATAAGAAACTAGACTCAATAATCTTTAATTTCATATTTTATTCATCCTCTACTTAGATTTCTACAATTTTTGGAGATTTTTCAAAGTTAGACTATTGCTGCTGTCCAAAACTATTTTAGTGCAAAATGTTGATTTTCATTTTGCCCCAAATTTCACAGTTCATACAATTCAGTCCTTACTTAATTAACCCCTCAATTAAACTAAGTTTCTCAATTAATACTTTTCCTAGACATTATAAGTTATTTCATAACTATTGAAATTCAGAATTTCCACATAAAACTCTAACTTCAAACTCTTTTACAATTTAGGTCCCAAACATTCACTTTCTATTCAATTCTTTCAATAAAATCAGCATATAAACAATTTAAAGCTCTAATTCTATATCAAATCATCATATACTTCCAGCACATATTCATAGAAACTTTCAATTTCTTTCATAGAATCAAGAACTAATGAATTCAACAAATGGACCTAGTTGTAAAAGTCACAAAAACACAAAAATTTCAAGAAATAATCAAGAATTGAACTTACTTGTAGTAAAAATATGAAAAACCAGCTTAAGGGAACTCTTCCATGGTGTTTTTTCTGATGAGAATGCAGAAAAATAAAGAGAAATCTAGATAATTCCACTTTAGTCCTAGCTTTATTAAGTAAATTTTGTAATTTTCCAATTTTGCCCTTATTTTCTTGGTGATTTCATGCTCTTGCCGTCCAGCCCAAATAGACCTTGGGTCTATTTGCCTTTTAAACCCTCTTTCTTTTATCATTTAAGCTATTTAATCATTTCCCACAATTTTGCATTTGACACAATTTAGTCCTTTTTGTTCAATTAGCTATCAGTACTTTAAAATTTCTTGACGAAACTTTAATACTAACTTATTAACACTCCATAAATATTTATAAAAATATTTATGGCTCGATTTAAAATTCCCGAGGTCTCGATACCTCGTTTTCAATTCTAATTATTTTAATATATATATATTTTGTACATTTCACTATTTCAAATTTTTTCCTAACTTCACATTTAACTTATACTCACTAAATTAATAATATTTCCTACTCATTTGTCGGATTTAGTGATCTCGAATCACTGTTCCGACAACACTGAAAATTAGGCTATTACAACTCTCCCCCTCTTTAGGGATTTTCGTCCCCGAAAATTTTATCAGAAGAAGTTGCTTTCAACACTCATAAAATACCTTTACTAACTTATCAGAATCACAATTTGATTTAACCTCAAATATCTTTTTCCATTCACCTTTGAACTCTAGAACATAATGTTGGAACATACTGTCAAAATTCTAAATTACCCTCTCAGGGATACATATACTCAGCTGATCTGTCAAATGAAAACTCTGTACCTACTGAAATGATCATACAGATCTTTCTTTGTCAAATGAACAACCATAAACTAAATAACATTTTCCTTTCCGATGTTAATGACAATCCCAATTCGAAATCTATAGTCATTCTATCTCATAACACACTAGTATTATCATTGACTGCAATAATCCTAAATGTTCTTAATGTTCGGCTTACTTGCTAACAAATAGACATCTGAACATGAACTCAAAGATATTATGTAACGCTCGTGCAATCACTAGTACATCTAACTCACAAGAAGATAATAAAGATCTTGATAATTTCTCAAAGAAAGCCAAAAGAAAAACACTGCTTACCGACTCTGGACTTCCATCATAACAGAGATAATATATTTCCCGCATGTATAAAACAAAATCATAATCAGTAGAAACATAAGAATAGTCTCACATAAATTTTTACCATTAACTTCATTTCCAACATATTAAAATAGAATTCCAAGAAGATGAAGAAATGACGATCATAAACCGACCAGACCAATAGGGCTTTCGTCTAACATCATAATTAACTAGCATTCTCAAAACATCAGAACTCCACCAGAGACTGAACAACCACACACATATCTCTGAGGATAAAAGAATATACAGAATACCCCGAAAAGATGATCATATTCGTTTCAACTGTAACTATCACACACAGACATCTTTACTACTCAATTATCATTTTTTTTACTAATTCTGTCATTATGAACCCCGCATCATTCCATTCACTAACAAAAACCAATTCGGGAAAAATTTCAGCAAACACATACTTCAAACATTGTATCTGAATAAGTCGACTAGCCGATGTTAACTTTTTCTTTAATTGTGACATTACGTAATCTGAATGATCTTTAGAATAATCTGATATCTTTTTTTTTAAACTGTATTCACTTGTCAAACTATTTTCAACTCCGTCTGCATTATTAATTATTCCATTACTGTACTCATTAGTTTCACATTTGTGAACTTATTCAACATTTTTTTTTGTAAATTTTCATTATAAAATACTACATTGGTAAGAGGGTGAGGTCATAAAGCCTCTAACTAAGTTCTCATAAATACACACATATAACTTAGCGTTTATCATCAACATCATATCATCACAATTACATAATTCACTTCAAACAAATTAACATACATGATTATATTACACGAACTTTTCAATTATCCATTTCAAACTAGTGTACTTAAACATACATTCCATGAATTTTGAGTAAATTTACTCATAGCATTTACTTAACCAAACAAGTCAGACACATAATATCATATGAATGCCACACAAACATAGATAAGTTTATCACAATATAAACTTTCATTTCACTCACGTTTCATCATTTCTCAACTTTTGATTATCTCATTTCGTACATTGTCACATACATATCATGAACTTCTATTCTTACATTTCTAAGTTCCTTCTCATCATAAACACATTTCAAATATCTCAATATCACTAACTCATACTTCTCTTACCATATACATAATTTAAATTTAACATTTAGTAATAAATAATTTGAATTATAGTAATATAATCGTACGTTGAGTATGTTTGTACTCAGTGGTATTACCATAATTCAAATTATAAATACTATAATAAATAATAGACATCAAACATGTAACAATATAAGTCATATGTGTTAATTATGCTTTAATTTCATATCTCGGCAATAGTCTTTCATCAAATGGCATCATATATCATCTATATTATCTTTAATTAATTCATGAACCTTTGGTTCAAGCTTTCAATCTCATATCTCTATTTCAATTCACAATTCACATTTCTTTTCATAATTCCACTTTTTCACACTTTCAATAGTTTAATCGATCAAATTCATTCGATTTTCTCATTTCATTTACTCAACCCTATTAACATAACTCGGACTCAGACGGATACACGGATCCAACCAAACACACCAGTAAGGCACATTGTACCTAAAACGGTACATAGTACCTGATCAGAATACTACACATAAGTGCCTGAAACGACACACGAGGTGCCTGCTGCGACACACAAGGTGCCTGAAATACGACACATAAAGTGTCTGATCAGTAAAGCTGACAAATCCCGTACACTTCCAGTTCCT
Organism: Gossypium hirsutum; assembly: GCF_007990345.1. Classification (NCBI taxonomy): domain Eukaryota; kingdom Viridiplantae; phylum Streptophyta; class Magnoliopsida; order Malvales; family Malvaceae; genus Gossypium; species Gossypium hirsutum. The sequence goes on along the minus strand of NC_053431.1, from coordinate 78,129,132 downwards.
ATGGCATGCCAATTATATCTGACTAGTCCGACAAGTTAATAGGGAATTCAATTCTCATTTCAATTTCACTTAATATTCATATTTACTCCTATTAACAAGACTCGGACTTTGGCGGATACACGGATTCCATCCAAACACACCAAAATGTCCAACCAAAACACACCAATATAATCCTCCAAAACACACCAGTATCATATAATCCTCCCAAACACACCAGAATAATATAATCCATCCAAAACACACCAGAATAGCACAATGTGCCTCTTCGGATAAATCCGAAGGATATAAACATCAGCATATCCAAATCTCATCTCCAAATCCCTTCTCAAAATCCTATGGGATGCCAACTATATCCGACTCAGTCTGGTACAGTTAATAGGGTATTCAATTCACTTTCCAGTTTCCAATCAATACACATTTCAATTAATCACATATTCATATCAATTTCATCACATTCCCAATCAATAAAATTTTCAAATATAACATATATCCAAAATTCTATTTCCACATCAATCACATATATCCATACAAATTTAATTCAATATTGATACTTACCTTAAAATTTTACTTACTATACACATAAATTTAAATATAACATTTATTCATACCTTTATGAGTTCCGACTCATCATAATCTACTTTTGCTCACATATTTGAGTATCGCTTTCAACATTATCGTAATTAGCTCGGTTGGGAAAGTATCTCTATCTTTAAGTAAAATAAATCTCATCAGAGCTGGAAGATATTAAATTATCTTATCACAAGTTATATAATGGCATGTATTTCTAGACTTCATATATGTTACGTTCGGTCCGAAAATCGACTAAACCTTAGCTCTGATACCAATAAATGTAACGCTCGTAACCCGAATCCGTCACCGGAATAGAGTTACGGAGCATTACCAGAGTTATCGATTCATTTATCAGATATTTCATTAATCCAATATATTTTCTTTTCCACGTTCAAGTCTCGTATTCAAGTCATCCGGATCTTTATAAAGAAATTTGATCGTCGTTTTCATTTTACCCCTAAACTTGTGATTAATGACGATTTCATCCTTAGGTTAAAATAAAATAAAATTATTGCAATTTAATCCTTATTTCCAGCCGTTATTCTCACACAAATTGATAACAACCTATGAATTCTATAAAATGTTAGAATTTTCCATAATTTCAACACTTTTCAATTTAATCCTTAAAACATGTTTTTCCCTGATCTTGAGCTAAATTAATAATTTCATTCAATTTTGTAATTTAAATAATAAAATAATCCATTTCATGCAAATTGGTCATTTCTAACATTTTTTTACAAAATTGCCCATAAAATTTTACTTTTATTCAATTTAGTCCATGAGCCTAAAACATACAAATTAGCCATGCTAGCTGAATATTCATACATATTTTCCCCCTCCTCCTCTCCATTCCAAATCCTTAATTTATATAACATGAAACAAGTAACATTATCAATAATTTCGCTATTTACTTATGTATATTCAAAACTATCCATTTGCATCATAGTCACTAAATTATTTATATCTTAAGCTAAAGAACTCGAAATTAAGATCCGCTAATTTTCCCTGAAACTAGACTTACTTATCTTATTACCATAAAATTTTCAGAATTTTTAGTTTAGCCAATAAGTACAGTTTATTCTTTAAAGTTGCCCATGTTCTGCTATCTGACAGTTCCGACCCTTCTTCACTAAGAATTAATTATCTCATCGTACGAGATTCGAATGATGTTCCTGCTTATTTCTATTGAAAATATACTCTTTAAGAATTTTAAACATATAAATTTAATTCCTTAATTATTTTTCTCCAAGTTTTGATGATTTTCCAAAGTCAGAACAGGGGAACCCGAAATCATTCTGACATTGTCTCACAAAACTTATTATATCTCATGATTTACAATTCCATTGCTTACACCGTTTCTTTTATAAGAAACTAGACTCAATAAGCTTTAATTTCATATTTTATTCATCCTCTAATTAGATTTCTAAAATTTTTGGAGATTTTTCAAAGTTAGACTATTGCTGCTGTCCAAAACTGTTTTAGTGCAAAATGTTGATTTTCATTTTGCCCCAAATTTCACAGTTCATACAATTCAGTCCTTACTTAATTAACCCCTCAATTAAACTAAGTTTCTCAATTAATACTTTTCCTAGACATTATAAGTTATTTCATAACTATTGAAATTCAGAATTTCCACATAAAACTCTAACTTCAAACTCTTTTACAATTTAGGTCCCAAACATTCATTTTCTATTCAATTCTTTCAATAAAATCAGCATATAAACAATTTAAAGCTCTAATTCTATATCAAATCATCATATACTTCCAGCACATATTCATAGAAACTTTCAATTTCTTTCATAGAATCAAGAACTAATGAATTCAACAAATGGACCTAGTTGTAAAAGTCACAAAAACACAAAAATTTCAAGAAATAATCAAGAATTGAACTTACTTGTAGTAAAAATATGAAAACCCAGCTTAAGGGAACTCTTCCATAGTGTTTTTTCTGATGAGAATGCAGAAAAATAAAGAGAAATCTAGATAATTCCACTTTAGTCCTAGCTTTATTAAGTAAATTTTGCAATTTTGCAATTTTGCCCTTATTTTCTTGGTGATTTCATGCTCTTGCCGTCCAGGCCAAATAGACCTTGGGTCTATTTTCCTTTTAAACCCTCTTTCTTTTATCATTTAAGCTATTTAATCATTTCCCACAATTTTACATTTGATACAATTTAGTCTTTTTTGTTCAATTAGCTATCAGTACTTTAAAATTTCTTGACGAAACTTTAATACTAACTTATTAACACTCCATAAATATTTATAAAAATATTTATGGCTAGATTTAAAATTCCCGAGGTCTCGATACCTCGTTTTCAATTCTAATTATTTTAATATATATATTTTTTTGTAAATTTCACTATTTCAAATTTTTTCCTAACTTTACATTTAACTTATACTCACTAAATTAATAATATTTCCTACTCATTTGTCGGATTTAGTGATCTCGAATCACTGTTCCGACACCACTGAAAATTAGGCTGTTACAAAAATAACAGATTTTCACTCACACTCGTGTTTACACTCTTTTAAAGGCTTTTTCTTCTCTCTAATGAACTCACACACTCTTTGCCTTTTTTCGCTCACTTCCTTCTCTCTAAGTTTTTAAGAAACTATTTAAACTTAGAAGCAGTTGTTGTAGGTTGGCTTGCAAAATTGATGTTCGGTTTTGGGTAGGAATGTTGTAGGACAAAGGGTAGGCTTGAAATAAAAAATGAAAGGAATAGAGTGTGGCCGAATGGTAGGATGTTGATTGGGTATTTCTGGGCAGCGAGCAGAATTTTTGAAAAACTCGGTAATGAAATACTTGAACAAATTTTTTTCACTTAAAAGACTTAATATTCACTCCTTGATTTTGAATGGAGGCTGAATTTTTTTCAAAAAAATACTATACCGTAATGCTGAAAACGTCGATTCTTACTCCAAATTCACTAGCTCTGATACCAATTTGATACGAACTCGTTTCGGTAATGATTCGAGTCGTTTAGATGCCCAATAGTGAATTTGAGTAAGTTATTATTCGTTTCAAAATAAGATAAGTTTAAACAAGAATAGGCTGAAGAAAGAAGGAAATGGGTTTTAGAAATAGGATAGCAAAGTGGTTAAAACAAAGAAAATGGATAATTTACTAAGGCCGAAAAAGAACCAACAATATTGGATTGTTGACCCGAATCTCAAATGGCTCTTAGGTGTTTCACAATTTAAGGAAAACAACAAAGGATAAACCTTGACCCATTATCAATTAGTGATAGGAACCAAAGGTATACGAATGTCACACTTGAAAGTGATAAGTTGGGTTAACAATGGCAAGGATAGACGCCACAAGCAATGCTTGATAAGTTAGATTAGTTTTAAAAGAACAAAGAGAATTGGATAACTCACAAAACTCAAGTTTAACATAAATTCAGCAAAAAGGTTCCTCTTACAATAGGCTGATTACAACTATTTATAGTGTTAAAAGAGGCTAGTCGAATAGTTACTTTTATTCAGCTTAATGAGCTGAAATGAAAAGTCACAACTTTTGAAATTCTAGCCTAAATAACTCATTCATTTAAGAAAATTAAATTCTTCAATTTAACTGATTTCAATTCACTTGAATGCTTTAAGAAAAACTTTTGAAGTCTCCTAGGTCAGCCTAATGGACACCAGTAACTCGGATGGAAATCAAGCTCATAAAGTGATCATTTAATCAACAATCGGATATGGAAGATGGAAAAGGCTACTGTCAAATTTAAGGATGTATAATGCTCCTTTTAATTGATGATAAAAACTATTTTTAATGAACACTAATGTTCCCCCTTGTACGTAACCGAAATTCACTTGAAAAGTCACATTAATCAATTTGTAACAGCCCTTGAATGTAACGGTTTCCTGCTGAAAAGGCACTTGCAATTAAACACAGTAAAACAAACATGTTAAACACATTTGAACACTTATTAAACACAAAACACATTAAACACTTAACTTAAATAAATGAACTCAAACACATGCATTAATAAATTATTCCAGCAACTAAATTATTTAAGATAAGCATTCATTCTAACAACTCAATTAACTAAGATGCTTAAATGCATGGTTTAAAATGCAAACTTAATAAACAGATGAGTTATTTAATGCAAGACTTAATTTAATGATGCATACTTAACTAACATGAAAGTTACATAATGCATTACTTTATTAAATGTAGAACACACAAAGTGAAAGTTAAAATTAAAATATGCAAACTTATTAATTTAAATAAAACTTAATTAAATTAAAAAGTTCTTAAAAACATTGGCCCAATAATCAATTAGGCCTATGAGATGTTTCATCTTACACTTAGTCCCCTCAAGTTTAGGCCAAACTCAATGGCGTCAAGTTGCGTCATAACATGATGCGACCGGGTTCGCATCAGTTATTTAAGTATATATATATTTTAAAATTTATTTTCAATTTATTGGGAAATATTTATTTTGATGTGTTTAGTATTTTTGATGTATTATATATTTTTTAAAATTATATAAAAATTAGTATAAAAATTAATATGGGCGAGTCGGGTCAGGCCCAGATTTTAGCATTTTTATCTAGGTCGGGCTTGGAAAAATTTTAGGCCGATTTTTGGACCGGGACTGGCCTAGCAAACAGGCCTAAATTTTTAGTTGAGCCCAGCCCGAACCTGGCCTGGCCCGGCCCATGCTCACATCTACCTGCCACAAGACCGTGTCTCCCCTGTAATTTAATTTTGCATGTTTCACACAACCATGTAACCCCTTCATACGATTTGTAGCATCCCTTACAACCTGGCCATACAACCATATGTCTCATCTTTTACAGTTTTGCCCACAATTTTATGATTTGTTTAAGTAAGTCCCTAAATGGTCCCCAAACTATTTTTGGTATTTTATTTCTTTTTATTGAACCCCTGATAATATGAGTATTAGATTTCATGATTTGAATGTATAATTTATTGTTGTATATGCATGATATGAGAATAATAAATGCTTGAAGCATCCGTATTATGGTTTGTATGATCAACATGTCTTATGTTATTGTTAAATTGAGTTCATGATAAAGCATGTTTTTAGCTATTGCTTGGATTTATTATAATCATATTAATTACCACCATATGATCTGTTATAAGTATGGTACATTGCATTGCATGAGGTGGGATGATATGAACGAAAGAGGATTGATAGTTTATCTGCAAAATTGTTATGTACCCACAGGCAGAGGCAGTTTCCATCTGTAGGTTATTTGCTATGTATCCACAACTAGAGGCAAATTCCATTTGTGAGTTATTCGCTCTGAAAACCATAGCAATGGGCATATTTCATTTGTGATGTTTTTGCTGTGTACCCACAACCAGAGGCAAATTCCATCTGTGGGATTTTGTTGTGTGTCCATAGCCATTGGCAGTTTATTTGCAAACCATTAGTGGTTAAACCACAACTCGGTGTGTTGGTGTTTGGAGTTTAAGGGAACTCCTATTGTGGTGTGTAATTGTGGGGTAGGATCTTTTCTATTAAACCAAAATTGTATGGCATTCACAAAGCATGTGCATACAAAGCTGAGATTTCTGAGATGATACATATATAAATATATACATATATTGTTAAATGATTTGAAATGCCAATATTCTAAAAATTGTTTTTATGTATTATTTCTATATGTTGTGTTTTTGTATGCTTAAACATTTGAATTGATTTTCTTGTGACTAAACTCACACTGAACTTCATAGCTCACCCCCTTTTATTTTCGTCTCTACAGATAACTCACCAGGTTAAGATGTGGATATAACATCTGGAGGGTCTTGACTTAGTTTTATTTATTGGAATATTTTAGGCTCATTATTTGATATTTTTATTATTTGAGACTGTATTATTTTATTTTGAATTGTGGCATGGGACATGGAATTTGGTTTTATATATATATATAGCTTGCATGACATCTAATTTGAGTTTAGGATATCAAATTATAAATATTTATTAGTTATGCATGAACCCTGTTTATTATTATTATTATTATTGAACACATAAATAGATATCACTTTTCACTGCTAAACTATGATTCAAAATTTTGAGTAATAAATAAATCAACAGTTAACTAAGTTTTCTTCTAAAATAAATAAACATTTTAAAATAACAGTTTATAAACGAGGTAATCTCGGTGGCTAATATAATCTTATGAATTTGGGTTTAACATCTAGGTTGGGCTGGAGAGGTTACAATTCTCCAACATGTACTCATGCATTGACTTAATATCTTATACAACACCTTGTCATCATTCAACTATACATTAGTCTCAATGTATTATTGTTATCCAAGACACAATAATAATTGAGTAAAGATATTTAAGAATAATCATATTATTCTTTGGACTTTATTTTAAATATTTATTTAAAATATAAAAATAAAAATCGAAAATAATAATGATTATATACTTTTATTAATAACTACAGACACCAATTTACTTCACCAAAATATATAAAACACGTGTAAGAATCATATATACCTTTATAAGTAGCGGTATAAGCATCTCAATAATACCATCATCCTCCTATTAATATTAATTAATTTCACAATTTAATACTAATATTAAGTAACTCATAAAATTAACAATTGTACTAGGTATGTCGAAATGTTTTTTTTTTTGATCCAATCGCAGAAATGACGTTGCCATTTTTGCAAAACTGCATTGTTTTTTGTTTAAAATATATTAACATACAAATAAATTTCTAATTAATAAAGTAACAAATTAAAAAACTAATAATGTAATTTATAAAATGAAATTCTTATTTTTCTAAACAACACAATTACTCTAATCTAACTAAACTAATTGGTGAAAGTAACCTTGAATTGAATTAATCCAATATTAATAATATATAACAATTAAATGAAAAATAAATTTCCTTAATTTAATTGAGATAATGAAAATAAAAAGAAAGTAGAGAGAAAATAGAAGTATTTTATAGATATAAGAAGAAAAAAATGAAAGAGTTTAGAATTTTGATAGAGAATGAAATGTGAATGTCATAGAAATTTGGGATATAAATACAACCGTTTACTGCTTTTTTCTTTTCAAAATTTAGTTTTGTAAACTATCCTAATTTTCTTTTTATTATATCTTGAATTGTATTTTTGTTTTTATTGAAATAGGAGTAGATTAGTCCTTATATGTTAGATGAGTAAGCAAAACAACCCCTATATTAAAATTGCATGTTAAATATTTGTTTTGGTTTTTTATACAAGGTATAATAATAAATTTAGCCCTCAATCTTTATAAATTTATTAAATTTGATACTTATTCTTTTATTGAAAGTAAATTAGAAAATTTTGAAACTAATACAGTTAAAGGGCTAAAAAGGCCTTAATAACGAATTTAAAAAAATCAATTAAACCTTTTTTAATTTAAAAACTATTAAAAAATCGTAAAAGTTTATAATTTATTTATTACAAATAAAAATACCGACCCAATGATAGAGTAGGGGTCAAATTTTTTTTAAAACCTTATAACCATTAAATTTTAATGAGTTGATATTGTTACTTTCTAATTATAATTTTATGATTTTAATAAAATTTAAAAATTTAAAAGGGTTTAATTGATTTTTAAAAAAATTACTATTAATATTTTTTTTGATCTTTTAGCTTTATTAGGTTTAAAATTTTTAATTTATTTGTAATAAAAAAAGTAGGTATCAAATTGAATAAATATATAAATATTGAAAGTTAAATTTATACTAAATTTTAACGGAGATTATTTTACACATTCATTAAACATAAGATTAAACATAAGATTAACTAATTTAAAAGTTAAAATACAACCCATAATATAGTGCAGGAATGCTTTTCCCGTTTTCCCAACTATAACTATGATCCAACAATCTTAGATTTAGTAACTGTCGGGATTCAAAAGTTTGATTTAAGATGAAAAAAAAATCTAAAAAATGGATTTTGTTGAGTGAAGAAATAGATTAGAGCAAAAACGCGCCCTGCTTTTGATTGCCCAATCAATAAAATAGAGGTATTTCTTTAAATAAAATTCCAAATATTTATTTTGGGAAAAAAGAACCATTAACTTGCTTGCATAAGAATCAAAGTTGAATGGGTATGAGAAGGCGGTTGAAAGTGAATCTGGTCCACGTCTACCATGCCTTGCTAGGTCTGAGCCGTCGACAGTGGAAGTGGCGTTGCGCCTGCCTTACTTCAATGTTATGACTAATACAGGACAAAGTTGAAGTCATAATTAAGGTAGGAATTTGGTCATTATTAAAATATAATAAACAAAATTATCTTTTTAATTCAAGTTTGAGATGGGGAGACCTCCTACTCTGTTTGCATTTTTCTTTTTAATTTAGATGCTCACTTCCTCTTCATTCGCCTATGCTTATAGCTGTTTGTCTATTAAACATTTTGAATAATTATGATTTTTTCTATTTTTATTTATGAATACTTATTTGATATCAGTATAAAAAATTAATATTTTATTGCAAAAAACTACTGAATTTTGTCTGTGTACCTTTTTATTTTATTTCATGGAAATTTACCCACATATTCTTTTATTTATTTTGATAAAATCTATAACTAACCATTCAAGTAATCCCCAAAACTCAGGTTAGGAATAAATTAATAAAGTGAAACTTTGAGTGCATTAAGTGGTTTTTTTTCCTATCGGTAACTTGCTTTTTCTCTTTTGTGTTCAAGAATAGCCAAATATAATGAGGCTATTAAAATATACTATATTTCTTTTTTTGTCATAACATATATTTTACTAAAAAAATCATGTTTGAGATGTTGGATAATTTGAGTGAAAACGATAGATCTGGAGACGATATGAATTAAAACAGTAGACTTCGAGGCGTGAGTGATACTTTTCAAAGAGAACTATTTACCTTAATACAAAGTTGCTAGAGGGTTAAGATAAATGTTCTCTCGGAATATAACAAAGTTTTTTTTTTTGAATTTCCTTTGATTAGTAAAATCGGAGAAATCCTTAACTCTTACTTTAATTTCTGAAATTTGATTGATTGTAATAATCCTTGTGAGCACCATAGTCTCTTTATTTATATTAACTCAATGGACACTATTGAAGAGTCACAACCCTTTATATTTGATTTCTATTTGACATACTTCTTAAAAAAAATGTCCTGAGAAAATCAAATGTATCCTTTGAATAAATCATCACTTTCTAATAAGTGCTCATGAATAATGATAAAATTGTAATTTACAATTTCCAACACGAGATATTATATATTTATTGAAAATTTAATACATTAATATTTTTTTTTATAAATTTACTTTATTTATATTGTATTAATGTAATTTTTTTATATTTTAATGGCTTAATTATTTGGGCTTTAACTTACTCATGAGTTTTACCATCAAAATTCTTTTCCAATGTCTCCATACATTATATATCTAATAAATAGTTAGCAGGTAACAGAATAAGATTTTCAGAAATCTATATCTCAAATTAAGGTATTTATTCATACATATTGTGTCTTATTTATTTATTTGTTATACACATTTGCACTTGCATGTATGATTGTTATGGTAAATTCGATTTTTAAAATATATACAACATTACTGTTTAATCATAAATATTATTTATTTCTAAATAAAAATCAAGGAAACTACAATTAGTTATGTTTTCACTTATGGCTTGATGATCTTGCAACACTGCTCACTCACCTTAGCTTTTGACAATGATGTGTGTTGATCCGAAATTACAAAAACTCATTACTATCCAATGCCTTTTACTTTTAAAAATCTATCCTATGAAAAAAGCTTAGCAAACCTAATAACAATATTTTTATTAGGTTAGTATTTGATGTATTGATAGTGTATGTATTTTGTTTATTTCATAAGTGATTTTAAAAATTATTATGTGTGTGTGTGTTTTTTTAAATATTTATTTACTTTTAATATTTTACTATACTCTTATAGGACACTTATCAATCCTCTAATTATATCAAATATTATTAGAATAGTTATAAATATTTGAATTTTTTTTATGAATGTTAAATTTTTAAATAAATTAATGAATTTTATTATTGTGTAATAACAATTTATGAATCTGTATTTGATTCATTTTTAATGTGTATATATATTTAAGGGAAAATGGATAGGGATTCAAGTCCTGTAAAATATGGTGGTGATGTTTTTTTAATTAGTGACATAACTTAATAGATTTGAATATATTTTTTGGTGGAATGGTTGATATTAATGAATAAAAGCAATATAAATATATCCGACAGAGATGAGAGAACCAAAAACACAATGACCAAACCTAGAAAATATAAAGACAAAGTACGCTGTTTAAATGACTAAATGCCCAAGGATGTCATTGTTATTCCCATACCACATTTCGGTCTTGTCTCAAATTAACAAATCTGCTGTTGGATTAATCATCAACATTTCACCCATATTTATTTTGCCCACTCATTCAAATGTAATTTGATTCTCTCTTATTTTTTTTAATTAAAAACAATAACTTTTCTCAAATAAAATAAAATAAAATTGAGACATGAGAGGCTTAATCAATTTTATTTATATTATTATTTATATGTAATTAAATTGATACTAAATTATATTTATTATCTTATTTAAAAAATTATGTAAATTAATATATGAATTCAGATCTATAATTTTTTTATCACTCTAGTTAAAATTATATTTTAATTTTTATTATATAAATTATTTCACCTACATTATTTGCATATTACACAAACGATATAAATACATTATTTTTGCAAATAATTTTTTATAATAATTATCATTGTGGTAAGTTATAAAAAGAAAAGCTATAATATTATTGCAAACACATTTTTTTTCTTATGAATAAACCAAAACCAATTGTATACATAGAGAGAGAGAGAGAGAGAGAAAGAAGAAAGACATTTATAGAAAGATAAAAGGAAGAAAGAAAGAAAGTAAAGATATGAAAGTGAGACAAAATTGAAAACCATCACCACCCATCTTTTCTTTTGCTTCATATTTCACAATAAATATTGGCTATTCTCTCAGCTTCTTTACTTCCCCCCTCCTATCTTATTATATTGAGTTCTTTAGCTTAATTCCTCTCACCGACCACTTTCTGTTTTCATTTTTCTTAGAGCATCAAAAACTAAGACAAACAAAAATCTTATTCTTTTGTACCCTTTTGCTCTTGTTTCTCACAAGTTTCTCTGAATTGATTTTATTCTTTTTGGTTTTCTTTAGAGTGTTTCTGTTGCAAGAGAGGTAGTGAGGAGCTTTTAGTTTCTGAAGGGGACTGAAGTGGTTTAATGGGTTTAAAGGAAATGAGTTTTTGGATCCTGAACTCGAGTTTTTAGTCTTTATGTATGTGTGAAAATGGGTGAAGCAGCGATGGGTTCTGCGTTAAAGCAACCACTAAAGAATCTTTGTTGCAGTAATGGGTGGTGTTATGGTGTTTTCTGGCGCTTTGATCCCAGAAATTCCATGTAAAGTTTTTGTTTCTTTTTTTGTTTGTTTGTTTGTAATATTTGCTTCATCCTTGTTTTGTTTTCTACGTCGTTTGCTTCATTCTTCCAAAATTTTCTATATCTTTGGCTTTTACTTTGTTTCAAGATCTGCTTTCTTAATGGGAATTGCCATTTATGCATGCATGTTTCAATCCAGAAAAAAACAAGTTTTTGTTTGCTTAGAAAATTTTTGTAAATGAAAGGAGTCGGAGACTGGTAATTTTCCTATTACAATTTCTTTACAATTTATTTTATATCCTCTAAAGCAAACAAAGAGGTTAATTTACCGTGTTAAACATCATTTTCTCAGATTTCAACAGTAACTCCTTTTTCTAATTATAGATTGTTTGTACAGGTTGTTAACATTGGGAGATGCCTACTATGAACAGAAAATGGGTCCATTAGTCGACAAAATGCTTCTAAAATTCCACATCCTGGGTGAAGGGTATGCTCAGTTAATCAATTTATTTTTCCCAGAATTTGTGAGTTAATGTAGTGAAAAATACATTAAAAATCATTTAGTTTAATAACAAGAAGAGTAAATTTGGAGTTAATCACAAGATCTCTAACACGCCCAACCTTGTTGTTCTCTCTACTTAGAATAATTGGTCAAGCCGCTTTCACGGGAAAACATCAATGGATTTTCTCAGACTCCAATGGTAAAGGTTCGGATTCCGCTGGAAATGAAAATATATTTCAGGTACTTATTTTTTTGTTTTATAACTATTAATGTATTACTCTTGAGAACATTTCATGTGTATATATTCTTTTAATAATAAAAATTGTCTGATTATTTTACTTCTGCATTACATTATTTTAGTCTATAATTTAGATTTTTTTTTTCTCATTTTACAGGATGAATCTGAGTTACAAGACCAATTTTCATCTGGGATCAAGGTACCTTTCAATTTTAACTGTATATTTAACCAATTTTATCCAAGTTTTTTTTTTTGTATACGTGTATGTTCTACATTTATTTACAATCAAACACGATTTGCAGACAATTGCAGTAATCTCTGTAGGAAGACGGGGAGTTGTTCAGTTTGGATCCACAAAGAAGGTTAGTACATATAAAATGACTGATATATTTCCATCCTTATGACAAATGTGTTTAAGTGAAGTACATCATCCAATTTTAAGTTTTAAATAGATGGAAATGCTAGCATATACGTTATACTTATGCAAGTCCCTTAGAAGTCTTATGTATGAATCATTAAGATGTTGTGTAAGTGGAGTTGCTGAAGAATGGTAGTTGTTCTTGCAGATTTTGGAGAGGTTGGAGCTTTTGGCTGAAACGGAGAAGTTGTTTTATGACATGGGAAATTGTCATGGGCTTACACCTTTGGAAATTGAAACTTGCAACCTAGATGGATGGTTTACTTCCTTCATTCTGGGTCAGAATCCGACAACCGAACTAGGTGGCTGTTCTGGAAAGCCAACAGGGTGGTCATGTTCCTTACAAAGTCTCATTGAACCCTCCTGCTCTGTGCATGACTATAGTATGAACACTGTGCAACAGAATTTATCTCATCTCACAAGTCAAATTCAAACAATTAGCATGGAAGCTCAACCTATATCAACTGGTAAGATCCATCGTGTTAACAGCTTGGCTGCTAATGCCCCTTGCACTAGTGAGGGTTCAATTTTGACTTCATTGCCGAGTGAAAAGGGCGAGTGGGATCCTTCAATTGCATTTCCTAAAAAGGATACAGAACAAAATTTTCAGGGTCATTCAACATTTACATCATTTTATAGCACAGGAGAATTGGTTGATGTTGAATTACGTAATCTAGATAGCTTTGGGCGAACAAAACAGGAACAACATTCCTTTGGCACCAACGCTGGACTTCTAGATAGTGTAATTAGCCAACAGAGAAGCATTGAGGATTTTAACCTAGGTGATTTTACAACAGACCTCTCCAGCTCCTTTACAATGGATGATTTCTCTCAGTGGTTTTCTCCTTTTCCCCAGCATCACATACTTGGAGCAGGAGCTACAACGACAACTGATCCTTCATGTTCAGTAGGGTTTACCTCTGTGCCATCTGTTCCGATAGGAGGTGATGCGGTAATCAATATTCCAGTTGGACAAATAGTTAATTCATCAAAGAGCTCCATCGCTGATGCATTCACATCTAATGTAGAGAAATCTACAATGGTTCATGATAGTGGAAATGATCTGTTTAGTGTTACTGGAATGGATTTTAGACTTAGAAAAGCTGGGGGGTTTTCAGAAAATATTGACATGCCTTTGTTGCATAGTGTTAACAAAGTTGTTGCATCTGGAATGTCATCATCCATGGCTGGCAAGCGAAAAGGGTTATTCTCTGAACTTGGCCTTGAAGAGCTTCTACGTGGTGTTAATAATTCTTCTTCTGTTGCTAAATCTAGTGTTGAGGATGAAATTTTCACTACTAGAAGAAGGAAAATTGAAAATTCTTCATCTAACTTCCATCTAGGTCAGCTTGAAGGTCTTTCTTGCTCTGGTGGGGGCATGAATCTGGCCCAGTATTCACATACCTGGGACAAGAGTAATGATACTATATTCGGCAAAGAGTTTCACCTAAAATCACAAGTAGGATTATGGATTGATGATAGCTATGGTGTAAAAGCTGGAAATGCTGTTGTCACAACAGCAAAGAAGCCCACCAGGAAAAGAGCTAAACCTGGTGAAAGCTCTCGACCAAGGCCCAAAGACCGCCAGCTGATCCAAGATCGCATCAAAGAACTGAGAGGGATTATTCCTCATAGTGGAAAGGTACTAATGACGAGTCCATGCTTTAATCAAGTATATATATTGGGAAAATTTTGTGCTTTCTGCTGTCTGGAGAATTTAAAGGATTATTCATATTATTTACTTTAAAAGACTGCTGTTACCATTTTATCATCTAAAGTTATTTCTTGGACTGAAGTTTTTGTAATCTGTTTCATTGATCAATCATGTTTACATTATTTCCATAATGCAGCAGTTGAGCATTGATCATTTATTGGAGCGGACCATCAAATACCTGCTTTTCTTGCAAGGCGTGACAAAATATGCAGACAAGATTAAACAAGCTGATGAACCTAAGGTGAACACTTTGTTTATTTCAATCCAATATGATACTGAAGAAAGTTAGCTTGGTGATTGCAGTTCACTAACGCATTAACAACTTGCCTCAACTTCAGCTTATTGGCCAGGAGAACGGAAAGCTTCTAAAACACAATACAATGAGTGGTGGTGCTACATGGGCATTTGAAGTTGGGGCTCAGAGTATTCCTATTGTAGTTAAGGACCTAAATCCACCAGGCCAAATGCTTGTTGAGGTATGAAAAGGTGCATAACTATTTTGTCCTTTTTAATGTTAAAGCCAAATGAAGTCTTCTAAACGGGAGCGAATTGAACAATGCTGAGGTTTTTGCTGAGCCTTTTATCATTCCTTCGATACAGATGCTATGTGAAGATCGAGAATTCTTTCTTGAGATAGCCGAAGTCATTAGGGGCTTTCCATTGAATATTTTGAAGGGAGTGATGGAGCTCCAAGAAGATAAGATTTGGGCACGATTTATTGTTGAGGTAAATGCCAAAACTAAGACATCAAAGCAATTTACTGAGGCAACGTAAATATGATTTCAAGGAACTGATCCTATAATGAATATGACAGGCGGACAAGCAAATCGAAAGGACAGGTATAATTTGGTCTCTTCTCCCGCTTCTGCAGCAAAAGGACAACAGTGGGATTGATTGTGCAACTCAGCCAAGTGGTGACATGGATGGTGGGATTTCCTTATTAAACAACCCCCAGCAACAACCTTTCTTGCTGCGTCCTGTCAGCGTTGCTGAGACACTTCAATAATTAAAAAACACATTTAAGGGTTCCAGTAGTAGCTTGAGCATTCACATATAAAGGACCTGCTGCGATTTGTGTTGTGGAAGTCGAAGAGCCAAAACTGAAGATAGTGGAGGTTCTTCATTCCAGTTTCAACAGCCTTATAACATGGTTGATAGGCTAGGAAATATTCTCAAAGGAGTGGCAAGTTATCTGTTTACTCCCTATACGGGAGGAGAAACCATCAGATGAGAAGTCGGCCAGCACAAGGAGCCAAAACCGGATAGAAACTTGTTTCACCATGGTGTGGACCAATCTAGTTTGCATGTGAGGGTGGTTAATTGATGTTTATTGAACTGTAGTTCTTAGTTGCATGCTGCTCCAGCCATAAATTTGTTTATAATCCAAAGCAGATGACATAGTTGTAGGCTAACCGCTAATTATATATCCTTGATCCATCATCTGTTGTTGTTTGATTACTGTAATAATAAATAGAATTAGCTTGCTTTGTCACTTTGAATGTCGTATCTTCCAGGACATTAGCTGGAGAGGATGGTTCTTTCTCCATCAACAACCTAACCAAATTGATTCTCTCTATCGTGGATTTATCCTTGTTTTTGACTAACCCTGTAGTACAGAGGCTTCTCATAGTAAAACTATGGCCAACCCTTGGGAGTCTGTTGGTCATCAACTAGTTTTAACTCAAGTCGGTTGCATGTGAGGATATCATAGCACATATTTTAAATAATCAACGCAATAATAGAAATATTAAAATATACATAGCTAATATTAACATTGTTTTATAAAATATAAAACTTTACATTAAATTAATTCTATCTTAGTAACTTTTTTAATAAAATTTGTAAAAAAAAAAGAATGTCGGTAATGACAATATATCACAAAGAAAAAAGAAATACAAATAAAAATAAAGAACACACAGATTTTTATGTGGAAACCCTTTCGAGGAAAAAACTATGTCGAATTCGAATGATTACAATAGGAATAGACTATGTCTATTTATAGGCTTGTAAAACCATATTCTAATAGTAGTGTAGTAAGATTGAAACACTTTATTCTAATAAATATCAAATAGATGAGGTTTAAGAAGGTTTAAAAAACAATAAAATAAAAGAAGTGTAGTTCTATATAGATTTTACTTTTATTTTATTTTACCACTGTATTTTATTTAATAAGATTCAGGTCACTTAATTTTAACAATCTCCATCTTGACACAAATTCTCAATATACCAGTTCTTCATCACGAACTCTCAACGAACAAGTTCACCACTTTTTCCATAAAACCCCTTAAGGGTTTAACTTCAACAATGAACACCAACCAAGTCTAAGCAATGCTCAAACTTGGTTTTAGGAAGCGACTTAGTTATCACATCTGTAGGATTTTCATGAGTACTAATTTTACTCACAACAATGTTGCCACGAGCAATAATATCACGAACAAAATAATATCGAACATCAATATGTTTTGTTCTCTCATGAAACATTTAATATTTTGTAAGGAAGATGACACTCTAATTGTCACAAAATACTGTACTAATTTGAAAGTCTTCATTGAGTTCACTAAAAAGTCCCTTCAACCAAATAACTTCTTTACAAGCCTCAGCAATGCCATGTACTCAACTTTAGTGGTAGACAAAGTAACTGTAGTCTGCAAAGCAGCTTTCTAATTGATTGCACAACTTCCGATTGTAAAGACATAACCTATGAGAGATCTTCTTCTATCACGGTCTCTAGCAAAATCAGCATCAACATACCCAATGACTCTATCTCTAGTTCTTCCAAATTGTAAGTAAACATCAATAGTACCTCGTAAGTATCTTAAAATCCACTAAACTGCTTTCCAATGTTCTTTACTGGGATTTACCATGTACCTGCTAACTGCACTAACTGCATATGATAAATCTGGATGTGAACAAACCATAGCATACATGAGAGATCCCACTGCACTAGAGTATGGAACTTGTGACATGTACTTAATCTCATTATCTAATTGTAGAGACAAAGCTAATGAAAGTTTGAAATGGGCTGCTAAAGGAGTACTAACAGGCTTAGCACTCTGCATATTGAACCTGCAAAGAACTTTCTCAATGTACCCCTTCTGACTTAGGTACAATTTACTTGCTTTTCTATCTCTAAGAATCTCCATACCAAGTATCTTCTTTGTTGGTCATCTCAAATTCTTCACTTAGTTGGCCTTTAACCTTTCTTATCTCTCCTTTATCTTTCATTGCTATCAACATGAAAGAGTAGATACACAACATAACCATCACCGTTTTTCTTAAAGTAAACACAACTGTCAAAGCTACTTCTTTTGAAATTATGAGAAGTCATAAAGGAATAAAACCTTTTGTACCACTATCTTGGTGAATATTTCAAACCGTAAAAGGGACTTTTTTAGCAAGCAAACATAGTCTTCTTTTTCTGAGACTGTAAAATCCTTTGTTTGTTATATGTAAATATCCTCCTCAAGTTCTCCATGCAAAAATGTAATTTTTATAGGTAACTGCTCAAGCTCTAAATCATGCATGGCCACAATACGAAGCAAAGCTCGAATCGAACTATGCTTCACAACTGGAGAGAACACATCTGTGAAGTCCACTCTTGGAATTTGTCTATAACCCTTTGCAACAAGCCTTACTTTATATCTGGGTTCTTCAACTCCTAAAGTCATTTCTTTCTTTTAAACACCCATTTACAATGAATAGCCTTTTTTACCTTTAGGAAGTTTCATAAGATCCCATGTTCTGTTTTTGTGGAGTGATTCCATCTCCTCTTGCGTAGCAAACATCCACTTTTCTAAGTCATCACAGCTAACTGCATCAGAATAATTAGATGGATCTTGGTTCATATCTATATCTTCTACCACATTTAAACCATAAGTAACTATATTAGCCTCGACATACTTCTTTTGAGATTTAATTTCTTTTCTATTTCTGTTTTTGGCAATAGAGTATTGTGTTAAAGAAGCAACTCTATTCCGAATTTTTGTATTGGCTTGAGGAGTCGACTTTGTTGTAGAGTCTTGATTAATCTGATGCTCCATCTGCTTTTGATTTTCTTTATTGGAAGAGTCTTTAAGAGATAAGTTAGGTAACATAACAATTTCATAAAAAAACATCTTTGCTAATCACAACTTTTCTATTTTTAGGACATCATAATTTATACCCCTTTACACCAGCTTTATAACCAAGAAAAATACATTTAATGGATCTCGGTTCCAATTTTCCATTATCAACATGAGCATACGCAGAACACCCAAAGATCTTTAAATCAGAATAGTCAGTAGGATTACCAGTCCATACCTCTTGTGGACTCTTTTTTCTCAATGGCAACAGATGCGGATCGGTTGATCAAAAAACATGTAATAGAGGTTGCTACGACCCAAAACGAATTTGGTAAGTTGACATTTGACAACATACATTGAACCTTCTCCATGATCGTTCTATTCATTCGTTCTGCAATGCCATTTTGTTGTAGAGTATGACAAACTATCAACTGTCTCACGATCCCTTCTGACTTGCATAGTTTATTAAACTCATCAGAACAAACTCTAAGCCATTGTCTGTGCGGAGGTATTTTATTTGTTTTCCTGTCTGTTTTTTAATCATAGTTTTCCATGACTTAAATGCGAAAAACACATTACTTTTCTACTTCAGGAAGAACGCCTAAACTTTTCTGAAAAAATCATCAATAAAAGTTAGCATATAATTAACTCCACCCCTCGAAGGCAATCTAGATGGGCCTCATAGATTAGAATGAATATACTCCAATGTTCCTTTCATGTTATGGATTCCTTTAGTGAATCGAACTCTCTTTTATTTCCCAAAAACGTAGCGCTCACAGAACTTTAGTTTGCAAATTCCTTGCCCATCAAGAAGTCCTCTTTTGCTCAATTATGCCATGCCATTCTCACTCATATGCCCTAGGTGCATATGCCAAAGTTTAGTAATATCATCATTTGATAAGGAAGAGGAAGCGGCAGCTGTATCACCAGTAACAGTAGAACCTTGCAGAACATATAACTTGGCAGTCTTTCTCTGCTCTTTCATCACAACTAAGGAACCTTTGAAAATCTTCAAAACCTCACTTTCAGCTGTGTATTTGTACATTTTTGAATTAAGAGTACTCAACGAAATTAAATTTCTTTTCAATTTTGGAACATGTCGTATGTCACTAAGTGTTCTGACAACTCCATCAAACATCTTAACTTTAATTATTCCAACCCTGCGATTTTACACGAAGCATTATTTCCCATCAAAACAACACTTCAGACACTATTTCGTAAGTTATAAACCAATCTCGATTGGGACTCATGTGGAAGGTACAGCCCGAATCAAGGATCCACTCATCGCTCACTTTAAAATTATTGACAGAAGCGACTAGAAGTTCACCACTGCTGTAGTCTTCTACAACATCAGCTTCACCAAAATTTTCTGGTTGTTTTTTCTTTTAATTCGTAGCCACCCTTTTGATCTTATTCTGCAGCTTATAGTACTCAGATTTAATGTGCCATTTTTTCTTATAGAAGTTACAAGTTTTTCCTCTGTTTGAAGACTTTGATCTACATTTAGATTTACCGCGAGGATTTCATTCCTGCGTCCTTCCATGATCATCATCAGCATTTCGATCTTTTCTCCCACGAATAATGAGACCTTTTCCCTGAGAGTCAAGTTTAACCACAAGATACTTTATCTTATCATAGGAGGTTAAAGAATCATAACCCTTATCAACTGTGAGAGACTCGCGACTATATAAAATCGTGTCTCTAAAGGTTGAATAAGACGGGGGCAACGAACAAAGTAGAATCAACCTTACATATTCCTTATCATACTAAACCTCCATGACCTCAAAGTTTGAGAGAATTTCTTTAAACACTGTTAAGTGTTCGTGCACAGATGCACCTTTCTCCAAACGATGAGCATAAAGACGTTGCTTCATATGCAACCTGCTAGTTAGAGTTTTTGACATACATATTTATTCCAGCCTCTTCCATAATGCAGCGGCAGTCTTCTCCTTCATCACATCCTACAAAATTTCATTAGACAAATGCAGATGTAATTGTGTTAACGCATTTCAATCCTTACGCTTCTTCTCTTCACTCGTTAATGTCGAAGGCATCTTATCTATCCCTAGTAGGGCATCCTCTAGATCCATCTGTGCAAGAACTGCTTGTATCTTAATTTGTCACAACGCAAATCTGGTGTTGCGATCCAACAATGGAATTTCATACTTTAAAGACGCCATTACCGTGATTGAGATGAACAACTTGGAAGCTCGGATACCAATTTGTAAAAAAAATAGAATGTTGGTAATGACAAAATATTGCAAAGAAAAGAGAAATAAAAATAAAGAACACACAGATTTTTATATGGAAACTCTTTCGGGAAAAAACCACGAGCAGAGGAGAAGAAAATTCACTATGTCGAATTCGAATGATTACAAAAGGAATAGACTATGCCTATTTATAGGCTTATAAAACCATATTCTAATAGGAGTGTAGTAAGATTGAAACACCTTATTCTAATCAATATCAAATAGATGGAGTTTAATAAGATTTAAAAAACTTATTCTAAAATAAAATAAAAGAAGTGTAATTCTATATGGATTTTACTTTTATTTTATTTTACCACTGTATTTTATTTAAATAAGGATTCGAGTAACTTAATTTTAACAAAATTTCAATAAATAAATCTTTCTACGTTTCAAAATGCTATAATTCAAGAACTGATATATTTAAATAATTAGTTAATAAAAATTATGATACATACGAATATCATAAATGAAGTGGTGTTATGATATGATATTCATCCACAATTAATTAACCAATTAATTATAAATATAAATATAAATATAAAATTTTGTAATAAATAAAAAATTAACCATTTACATAAAAAGCCGTTAAATTAATTACAACTATAACTATGATAAGTTGTAATTTCATAGTGCAGAAACTCTTTTTTCTTTTTTATTATAAAGAAAACTTTAACATAGAATTTAGTTGCACTATTCGAATGAATTAAGCTTCAAGTTTCTTTTACTTGTTAAAGAAAAAAAATTGATTAGTGTCGACAACACGAGTTAACAAAATACTAACTAATACTGACATACAAACTATAATGCAAATCACTATAGGAAATAAAACATGGGTAAATTCTACCAATGTTTAATCTCTCCAAACCCGCTACTCCATAATCTTTGCCTTATATACCTCAAAAAATTCATCTCTTTAATGATAGTTGTATCAAGAAACAATCTCTCTGTTGTTAATAAATTCCCCTTCATAAATGAACCTTCAAGTTAAACTCGATTGCAAAACCTCTAAATATCCATTTTTTCCCGTCTTCGATCAAACAACAATTAAAGTCTCTAAAATCTTGTCATATAGCTTTTTTGTATGCCAATCTTACACAATGTATACATATTGACCATCATCATTGCTATTGAATAGGGATTTTAAATTTTAATATCTCAATAGATAGTTTTTATTGCTCATCATTCAATACAATGCATATTTATAGGCCATAACAATTTCAAAATTGTTTTGCACCCACATCTCTAATAACAATTAGTACTGATAAGTAGTTGGAACAAGTGCAACTAGAACTCTTCCCGAGGTATTTGGATCAAGCTCAAATCTTGGAGTCGATATTGTGGAAAAAACAACTAATAGTGCTTAACAATATTTAAATTAATTATAAACATGTTTTTACACAGCTGATTAGACCTTGTCTTGGGTTGAGATACTTGCCCAAGCTCGAAAGCTCACCCAAAATTTGGGAGGGTTTGAGGAAAAAAATATTAAGCCTGAAAAATAGGTTTGGACAAAATATAAGCTCGTTTAAAATATGGGTTGAACTCGTGCTCAAACATTCAAAGCTCGTGGCGAACTTGGCACTAAGTTTCTAATATATTATATTATGTAATTTGTAACATAAAAAATAAATCTATAGTAATATATAATATTATAATGTAAACAATAAAAAAGGTCAAGATGCTTATATATAATTTTAATAAATGAAAAAAATATATTAAAAATAATATAAATAGTTCTAAAAAATATTCTCTTTTGTATTACACCCAAAAAAATATAAATATTTTGTAATAAAAATAAAATGGGTGAGCTTAAAATGCATTTGAGTTAGCCATTTACAAGTATGACGAGCTTGAGAAAAATTTTAGGCCTATATTCTAAGTCGGACTTATGTAAGCATAAAGTGTATTAATACCATCTATGCTTAAGTCCAACCCATCACTATGTTGTATTAATTCTAAGGACACTATAGCTATTTTGATTCTCTTCATGACCTCATTGGTTGCATTATCCTTTAAATAATTTGGGCCCATGTTAATTAAAGCCCATGAATTATCATGATCCAATGCTAGTGTACTAAGTTCTTTTTCATCTCCATTAACTATATTCACTTATCATTGTTTTTTAAGAGTTGCCTCTTCCTTTTATTGATGCATACTTTTAAAATCTCTAAGGTTAATTCATTAAATATGCCATATCTTTTTTCTTTCATTTCTTCACCTCTGACTTGAATCTGCTCATACGTCGTTTTGAACTTCTTTTATCTCATTAACAAAGCCACTTGATACAATGTATGATGGCACTTAAGATGTAGACACTACAGCAAAATAGGTTTTTAGCAGCGTTTGAATGAAAAACGCCGCTAAAGAATGAGCATTAGCGGCACTTTTTAAAAAGTATTGCTAAAGGTGTACATTTAGCGGCGTTTTCAAAAAAAGCGCTGCTAATAGTTGATCTTTAGCGGCGCTTTTAGAAAAACGCCGAAAAAGAATTTTGCAAAACTCCGTCGTTTTGTATTGAGCTTTTAATGGCTTTAGCGGCGCTTTTTAAAAACGCCGCTAAAGATCAAGTATTAGCGGCACTTTTTAAAAAACGCCGCTATATGTACGCGATGCTGCAAAAAATTTTGCAAAACTCCATCGTTTGTATTGAGCTTTTGGTGGCTTTAGCGGCGCTTTTTTAAAAACGCCGCTAAAGATCAAGTATTAGCGGCGCTTTTTTAAGAAAGGCCGCTATAGGTACACCTTTAGCGACGCTTTTTTGAAAAACGCCGCTAATGCTCAATCTTTAGCGGCGTTTTTTTGAAAAATGCCACAAAAAATGAAAAAAATTAAAATACTATTATTTAAAGTAATTTTAAAGATTTTTGGTATATGACTAATTGTTTTTTAATTTATATGTTAAATATTTTCTTATATAATTGTAAAAGAGATAGTATTAATTTTAAAATATTGAGTTAATTATCATTATAGTTTAGGGTTTACGGTATATGGTTAAGGGTTTAATGTTTATGAGTTACTATTTTAAAGTTTAACGGATTATGGGTTTAGGGATTATGGTTTTACGGTGGTTTAAGGGTTGGGGTTTAATGTTTAGGTGGTAGGGTTTAAGGGTTAGTGGTTCATGGTTTAGGGTTTATGTTTTAGGATTTATGGTTTAAGGTTTAGGGATTATGAGTTTAGGGTTTAGATTAATTAATGTTTTTTTAATTTATATGATAAATATTTTCTTATATAATTATAAAAGAGATAATATTAATTTTAAAATATTGAATTAATTATCATTATAGTTTAGGGTTTGGTTTAAGGTTTAAAGTGTATGAGTTACTGTTTTAAGGTTTATGGATTATGGGTTTAGAGATTATGGTTTATGGTTTATGGTTTAAGGGTTGGGGTTTAAGGCTTAGGGGTTAGGGGTTAAGTGTTAGGTTTTTAGGGTTTAGAGATTATGTTTATGATTTAAGGTTTAGGGGGCAGGGGTTAGGGGTTTAAGGCTTAGATTAATTAATGTTTTGTAATTTATATATTAAATAATTTATTATATAATTGTAAAAGAGATAATATTAATTTTAATATATTAAAATTATAATTATAGTTTAAATTATGTAAGAGATAATTTCCCCTATTTTCCTAATCCGAATCCTTACAATAATCACCCCTTTTTCCCCAATTCGAAATCCAAAATCCCAGGTAAATGTTTCTTTTTCTAACAATGGTTTAGTGTGCAATTGTATACATGAACTTTAATTTGATCCCGTTCTTGTAAATTATTAATACAATTATTGATATAACATCATTTTATATTTATATATTGCAGACATAAATATTTATATTTATCCAATATAAAAATATATTGATGTATTTATTTTTTAAAATGTGTATGATTAAATCAAAATTAAAGTTTCAACTATACATAAACCACAATTAGAGTTTCACGTCTACAATTACACATTAAACCGAAATTCATATATAATTCTGAGATGTATCTCTATCAAAATTTAGGTGTATACATATAATTAAATGCCATTTATATAAAAATCTAAACAACTAATGTGGACCATACTTAAAAGAATAATGCTTGTATTGCTGTGTCATTTTGTATTTTTTTAATTCATCGATTCCATTTTATTTCTCTTAAAGTTTTCTTTTGTATTTTATATGTTAATTTAAAAATTATAAAAATCTTCAAAAAAATTTTAAAATTTAAAATTAAAAAATCTAAAAATAAAAAATAAAAAAATAAAAAATTTAATATTTAATATTTTAGTTCATATTTCAATTAAAAAAATTCAATATTCAAAATTAAAAAAAATTCTAAAAAATGATAATCTCAACCCAAAAATTTTGAAAGAAAAAAATAAAAAATATGTTAAAAATAAAAAAAAATTAAAATTAAGTAATAGTGCCACAAAAAATTGAGCTATAATGGCGTTTTTAATGGAAACGCCGCAAAAAGAGAAAATCAAAATCCCCAAATTTTTAGTTACCCGCTCGTTATTCCCTCTTCTTCTTATCTCCATTGCGCGCCCTATATCCCCCAAATAACTCTCAAAATTTGCCCCCAAATTTCCCATTTCCAGCAACACCAAGTCACTACATCTACTGTATTTGTTCCGCTGAGAAAAAAAAGGGAAAGAAGGAGGTCGGGAACCGGCGAAGTTCGTCGAATTTCACCCATTCGTCATCGGAGCTTCCAAAAAAATAACTCTTTATCTGAGTTTCGATCGCAGATATAGAAAAGAATCGGGAAAATGAAGGGATCTGGACCTTTTGTTGCGACTGTGCTCGTTGCGTCTACGGTGGCTCTCACTTCGTCTTCATCCGCCGAAGTCCAACATGTTTCTTTTTCTCCAACCTCCTCCAACCAGGTTTATTCCCCCCCTCCCTTTTAATTAGAGCATTTTTTCATTCAGAAGTTAGAAATTTAGCCTAAATGTTTCTTTTTTCTTTAATTTTGTAGATATTTTACTGGGAAATTTTGGCTGCTTAAATCTATTAATTCGAGTGCCTTGCTTCTGGATCTAGATTTCCTCATTTAATTTCACTTTAGGAGCACGATTCATTTGCTTTAATTTTAAATTAAATATTTAGTTCTTGATCTTAACATGGAACAATTGATTATGTAGGAGTCACAGAACATTGCGTCGAGGAATCGTACGGCGTTATTTAGGAGGTTAAAATTGTATTATTATTAAAATTGTTTAGATTTTAATCATAATCCTTGCTGTGATTGAAAGATATTGTATTTTGAACATTCTTCTTCCATTTCCATCTATATTTTCTCTCAGAAAATTCCAACACCAAGACCATTAAGGGAATTTCCTCTATTTTCAACTAAATCTGACCTTGTATGGCTCTTCCATTCAACTTGGATGACACAACCTAAGTTCATTGTTGTTTTCCTTGCTCTTTTGCTAAGTTTGAGCAATGGTAAACATAATGAAGTAAAGCTACAATATTGAACTGTCCCTACCCTAGAAGCCATTCTGATTGATAATAAATGAAACAATGAAAGAGAGGAATGCATATTTGTTTTTTATGTTTTTCTTGTTTATTTTCAGTGTGGGTTTGGTTGAGGGGCATGGTAGGTTCTCCCATGAATATTAGTCCTGTGTAGAAAGGGCTTGCAGATTTCACCTAGAAGCTGAGCTCAGCCACAACTGAATTGGAGAAAGCTGAAGCACAGATTGGGATTGATGTTCATAGCGCACTAAACTTAGCTCTCACAGGCTAACCGTTGTTTGCCATTATGTTCATTGGTTAGTCCATTTGTCCCCTTCTCTTTTAGGTTTATCTCATGGATGCTGATGTTATTTTGAATACAGTGGTTCTATTTGTTCTGAATATTTAAAGAGATACTGCTTGATTAATAAAGAGGAAACCGGAGATTTTGATTTGATATATAATCAAAT
This sequence comes from Gossypium hirsutum, assembly GCF_007990345.1. Classification (NCBI taxonomy): domain Eukaryota; kingdom Viridiplantae; phylum Streptophyta; class Magnoliopsida; order Malvales; family Malvaceae; genus Gossypium; species Gossypium hirsutum. The sequence continues at coordinate 78,102,055 of NC_053431.1, read as the reverse complement.
ACACTAGTATTAGTGGTAGTAGCATAAAAGCAGCAACGACCATGGATTAAAGCTAAGGGAATTAATATAACAGAGAAAATCACTTCATAAGATCTCAGCACTAATATTTAGCATCTATAAAAATGTAGGTGGTGTGTTCTTTTTGGTCTGACACACTTTGGTATCCGTTTGCCACATTGGGTTTTGATTAAATCTAGAATCAAGTCAACAGACGGCAAGCTCTTTCTGTACTGTTTTTTTTCTAATTAAAAAAAACTTAAATTTAGAATCTTACTTAAAGGCATTAAATTTTTTACCACTCGACTCAAAAGGTGTCGAAGGTGATGATGTATTATGGGCTATTTGTTGTCCGGTGATCATCCAAGTTATGACTTTAAAATAAAAGCTTGGAACTTGAAGGAGTACTTGCCATGTCAACTTTTATATATTTCATAAATAAAGAAAAGAATCATCGTCACTCTGAAAAACAAGAAAAAGGTGTTTATTACTTCCAAATCCAATAAATGATTAAACAAATTCTTGAGCTTGCATAGCATCTAGTCAGATTGCTTTTTATATTGTGTTGTTGCACTTGAGGGGTTTTTCCTTTTAAGAAAGAAAACTTGGTGAGAAAATTTTTGCTAATTGTTTAGATTTGGAATAAATCACATTACAATCAAATTTTATTATTAAATATAGTGCTATAACTTCTCTAAATTAAAGCTATACTTACTATTAGTTTTTTTTTCAAAGAAAAAGCTTTACATCCCTTAAATAGCATATTCTGTCTCTATACTTTAATTTGTTTATTTTTATTATTAAAATTCTTGATCTTAACATGGATCTAGATTTGCTCATTTAATTTCACTTTAGGAGCACGATTCATTTGCTTTAATTTTAATTTTGTTGTTATTAAGGAGGTTTGTATAGATATAAATCTTCTCATCTGGTTATCTATTATTTTTCCCTTTTTCTTTTTTAACTCAGATTGGTTACTGTTTACTATTTAGTCATATGAAAACTGACTTACCCTAAGCTGTAGCTTTGAAACAATTATAGGTAGCTAATTTTATGAGAAGATTTCTAGTTTGATTCTGTCTATGTCATAAAAACTTGAATTGATAGATGAAATAATATTGAGTGAAGTGATAACTTATATTACATTTTAAAAAGAGAATGTATGTTTAAATTTTGAAGGTAATATTATTGAAAGAGACATATACAAACTTCAAATATAATATTATATTAACAGTAAATTTGACAAGAAAAATATAAAAAAAATCATAAAAACTTTGAGTTTTAAACCAAAAGAGGAAGGGCAAATGTTAAGTTGAAATTAGAAACTTATTGATTGTTTACCCGGGGGGCCTCTGAGCAGGAACTGTGTTTGTACTTTGCATTTCGTGTTTAAATGGTTTAAATTTTCATATAAATTACAAGAGAAATAATTTGCTTTTTTTCACAAGGTACAACCACTATCTTGTTTTTAGCGTTAGTAACAATTGTGGTTGTTTTGAGACCTCATGATTAATTAAAACTATTAAGTAAAAAAACCATCAATAATTGAGGTTTTTTATATGATAGAAGATATTTTTTATGCTGTTATATCATTCATAAAAGTTGATTTTTTTTCTATGTTAATTTTCTATGTTAACTTTGAAGTACATTTGTCTGATTCTCAATGCATTTTCTTATATATTTTCTACCCAACATCCATTCTTTGGTCACAAAATGATTAAAATATATATGATTAAAATCATAGACTTCTTTTGATGTTTTTGTCTTATATATGATTAAAATATATATGATCTAAAAGCAAGAGAGAAGGAACTTAAAGAAAAAGAGGCTGAACTGAATAAACATGAACAGGTAATTTGTTCTTATATGTTCGAATGCAAAATGTAACTGTGTTGTATGTAAGGTGATTTTGCTATTCATTTTGCTCTTAGATTAATTTGTCCTTGTAGTAACTGAATGTTAACTTTATATTTTGCAGGAGTTGAGAAGGAAAGAAGATGCAATAGCACGAGGTAGGTTCTTTTTTATTTTTTATCTTGATGAGTCCCGAGTTTATCCATTACCAGTTTTATTTTGACATGAGTTCCTTAAACATCTTTTGCTTTTTTCTTCCAAAAGTTTAACGTCTTTCCATTAGAGTTTCATCGTCAAGTTTATCTCCTCTTCCTTTTGATCGACATTTTCAATACTTTGGGTTCAAGATCCCCTATATGCTAGAGGTATAGAGTTCGAACTTTGGCATGAGCTTGTTTTTCAGCAACTATGGCATTTTACGCTCATCTTCAACGATTAGACATTTCAAAGTGACTAAAGATAATACCAAATTTGTTTGAATGATAAATAATTACTTTATCAATGCTATTGGACATAGAAATTAAGATTATGATAACTAAAAACTTGTGATATTTGTGAGCTTAATAAAAAAAGTGAAACATGTTATGAGTCGCATGAAATCGAGAAAGGAGATAGACATTAAACACGTGAGGTTCGTCATGACATCTCATTTAACCTTCATTTGACCCTTTATGTCTTTTTCATTTATGCTACTTATTTTCTTTTTGATGCCTTTACAAGTCCATCAACATGAAATTGGACTTATGCCTGTCATTTATTTACAGCGACATTAGCATTTACGATTAGCCTAGCATCAGTTTTTTTATTATTGGTTTACTTTTTACTGTTTTTACTTTCATTATAGTAAATGGTATAGCTAATTTCCTTGTTTTGCTTAATCAGGTGACCGAGATTCCGTTCAACAATTTTCTTTATTGTTGGAACAAGTCTTAACCAAGATCAAGATCAAGATCAAAGTACTTCACTAAGTTATATACGTAGGCATTGCAATACTTTGGCTTCATCTAAGCTTGAACCAGCCGTCTGTTGTATATTGTTTCTTCCTCTTTTCTGATCTTTTTCCTTTGATTAATGAGAGTTGACGATGATTTGGCATTATTTTCTCACTAGGATGAATTTTGTTTTAGAAATTGTAATACTTTGTGTGTGTGTGTTTTTATGCATTAAATTACAAATTGAATCAATGTTTATGTATTAAATTTAAATTCATTAATTTTTATATTTACTTTTGAAGTTTAAATTTTAATGGAAAATTTAATTTAATTAATATTTTTTATTTATCCTTTTAAAGTTCAAATTTCAAAAATTAAACATAATATAATATTTAACATAGAAATAAATATTATTTAATTAAAATAAAATAATTTTTTTAAATGTCATAATTTTTAGCGGCGTTTTTGAGAAAAGCGCCGCTAAAGGTCCTGATCTTTAGTGGCGTTTGTGGGAAAAATGCCGTTAAAGGTCATGATCTTTAGCGGCGTTTTTTTAAATAAACGTCGCAAAATTTAGCGGCGTTATCTATAGCGGCGTTTTTTGCGGCGCTTGTATAAACGTTGCAAATAGTTTTAGTGGCGCTTAAAAGCGTCGCTAAAGAACTTAAAAAACGCCGCTAAAAGTCAATTTTGCAGCAGTGAGATTATTAGAATAATTTTTTAGACAAAAATAATTACCTGATGTTAATACATATTCATATTTCAGAACTCTAATCATGAACTGAATGCCACCTAAATTGATTACCAAAACCTCCTCGATATGAATTATTTGATTATCTAAAATATACAGAATCATTGTACTTTAATCCTAACTTTCATGAGTTATTTTTCCACCAATACTATTTTTTCTCACGATCAACAAACAATGTCTTAAAAAGTTGTCATATTCCAAGTGAAAAGAAAGTCTCCCATTATCATACCTAGGTAGACTAGAATTTCATATAATCAAAAATTTTCCAAGGTACCACCTTTTCAAACTAGCTCAGTATTTAACCCTATCCATTTCATTCCATCCACTTAAAATCAAGGTAGTCAATTTTGTTCCAGTACTGCTTGTATAAATCAGAATGCTTCGTTTCAATAGTAAATCGAAAAAACCAAGTTTAGGTTCTGCTCGTGTGTAAATTTTTGTAACGTCCTGACTTCTTAATTTTTGTTTTTGCAAACACTGTTATAAATTAAATGAGTATCTATATAAGTGGTTAGGTGCCTTAGTTTTGTGTTGGAAATCCTGAGTTTGAGCCTTAGTTCATGCGTTTTGTTCTAAGTTCATTTGATTTTGAATAAATTAAGTTTTGTAGTTAAAATAATTTAAGGAGTAGTTTTCTTTAAATTAATTTGTTGGAAAATAAAAGGAGATTAACGTGTTAATAATAGCAATATAGATATTAGTAATAAGTACAGGTAGGAAATCTTTCTTTTAAAGTTTGTTTATTATTATTATTATTACTTATTGTTTTTGGAAAAAAAACAGAAAATAAGAAAGAAAAAAAAGACCCAAATCCCACGTTTCCCTTGTTGTTCCTCAAATCACGCCATTCGCAAATTGAAAAAAAATTGTTCTTTCTCTTTCATCTATTTGTCGTTTCTTCTAGTTTGCTTTGGAAATTTTCTTTTAAGCTGTGGGTTGTTATTCGATTGGGTATTCAATTTTGCTCCTTTTAGGTAATGTTTTGTTAGTTCTTGATTTTTTATTTTATTTTATTTTAATTTAGGGGTTTTGGGATACAACTTGTATTGCAGAATTTTGTTATCGTAAATTATTTGGATTGTTACATTTAGGTGGGAATCGTGAAACGGTTGGCGCTCCTTTAACGTTGTAGTTTCATGTAACTGCAATTTGATAATCGGTAAGAGTATGGAGGAGTGTTGGTGTTCTAGTGAGTTCGATTCTTGGCTATCTCATATCTAAATGTTGTTTTAATTATTTTATTTGACATATTTAGGTTTCAAGAGTCCTGTGATTGCTTCCTTGTCGAAATCGAATCAGGTGTATAATAAAAACACGAGAAAATGACGATCGACAAAAGCTGAAAATCTGGCCTGTTGACGCCACACGAGCATGCCCGGCCATATGGTAGGTCATGTGCGACACACCGCCGTGTGATGGGTGTGTGTATGGTCGTATGAGTCACATGGTCTAGGCCAATTTGGGCATATGGTTCGGGAGCCAAGTTTTGTGGGCCATACGGGAAAGGGCATTCAATTTATAATTTTTTCCCTAAAGTTGTACACGTGATTCCGGTTGATTGTGAGCCTTCCGTAGGGTTGGAATGGGCATAAAAAACCCTAAAAGATGAAACCTTTTACTCTGTTAGACTGAAAATAACTCAAATAGTGTTTTTATGATATTTGTGAGACATGGCATGTATGATTTGTTCTATCATGCTTAAGCATGTGTAATATCTGTGATGTGTAAGCATGCATAATATTTGTTATTCTATTTTATCTGTATCTATTTATGGGGTGGGTTACGTATATGTAAAAGAAGTATTTTGTATGAGGTGACATCTTGCCAATATACTGGTAGCATGGCTGCGATTATTCTGATAAGTTTCTTACGGACACTATGTGGTGTGTAGGGCAGGGTGGGTGTTTTATACCCTACGTGGTGTGTTGGGATGGTTGGAGTTGGTGTGTTGAGGATGAGGGTAGGACTTTATATATCTATATCTGTATGATTCTGTTGGTAATCTGATTTTGTTAAGGACTTATGTCTATATCTATTCTGTTATGCAATAAAATCTAAAATTATGTTTCCGTTGAGTTCACACTGAGTTTTAAAAACTCACTTTCCATTTGTCTGTTCTATTTAGGTAATCCTCAAGTTTAGGCAGGTCGGTGTGACGGAGGCTCAGTTGTGACCACACGACCATAAACTTTGTTTTCCTTAAATTTTACTTAAATTTTTGGTTTTTTAAAGTTTTGTAATTTTTGGACTCTTTGGATTATTTGGTTTTAGTAGTTGGATTTGGATTTGTTTTGAATTTTCCTACGATGTTCGACAAAATATTTTACGAAAATAACTATTTAAGCAATCAATCATTTTTGAGAAAATATACACAGTTTTCAAAATATAATAGCTTTTAAAAACTTTCGCTGTAAATTATTGTTAAATTTGAAAGAGTAAACAATCGGTGGTTTTCATTAAGAAGTACATATTTTTAAATGAGTAGACTTTTTTAGTAACAAAAAATACGAGGTTTTTAACACGATAAGTTTGGATTTATAACTCCTCTTCAAAATATTTCCAGATTTGACCATAACTTTAGGTTAGGTTTAGGGTGTTATATTTAGTGGTATCAGAGTCAAGTTACAAAACTCGAGTTGTGAAAATTTTATTTGTAAAAGAACTGGTTTTCAAGCAAAGTTTATTTCTTTTTGAGTAAAGTATATGATACACCGAGTCTCCGACGCTGATCCTGTAAGCAATTCTAAACTTAAATACTGTAGTTAGAAAACTCTGAACTGTCTGAAACTACACTGAGTTAGTTAGAGATTGAAACTTCTGATAAATATTTGAAGCATAAAATACTTGCTAATAAACACTGAAAATGATACATAAAAATTTTTAATGTAGATAAAATTGTGATTATGATGAGCACTCGTGGAACGCGTGACCGTGGTACTCGTAGGTGCGGCGAGTGTCGTAGAGGGACTTGAGTTGAGTTTTTCTCTATGGGTAGGATGCCTAATTTAGATAAGATCGAGATACCAACTTTACCTACAACTGAGACTGGGTCTCAAAGCCACTTAGCTGGGGACGATGCATTGTCTTAAGCCATGTTGAGAGTGTTAGAGAGGGTCGTTGAGCCCTATTTTGGTTCTAGGAGCTGTGGGTCAGTAATTGAACAACTCCTGATTAATGGTGCTGAGCTATTTAGGGGTATCACTAGAGTCACCCCGACTGTGGCTGAATACTAGTTGGAGGCCATGGTGAGGATAATGAATGATATTGACTACACCCTTGAGCAAAAATTGAAGGGTGCAGTATCTTTGCTCCGCGATGAGGCATACTAGTGTTGGTTATCAGTTGAGGAGGGTACTCAGCCGGATCGGGTTAATTTGTAGTATTTCAACACTATTTTCCAAAGGAAATATGTGGAAGCGAGTGATGTGGATGCTCGTAGACGTGAGTTCATGAATCTCACTCAGGGAGATAAGATGGTGGCCGAGTATGAGGCTAAATTTTTGAGATTGAGCCGTTACGCTCGTCGGATGGTGGCATCTGAATACGAGAGGTGTGTCCATTTTGAAGATAGTTTAAGGGATAATTTAAGGGATTTGATAGCTCCATAGGGAGAGCGAGAGTTTGTCGTTTTGATGGATAAGGTGAAGATCGCCAAAGAGGTTAAGCGCATTGAGCGGTAGAACAGTGATCATAAGAGAGGTAAGAATAAGAGGGATTCAGAGCCCTCTAGTTCTGTCTAGAGGCCTAAGAAACAAGTTTGACCTGATGGGCCTGTTACTGTTGGAGTTGGACTACCCCCAGCCGTACAGTGACTGTTGTAGACTCCATCCAGGCGAGTGTTGAAGGAGGTTGGGAGCATGTTTGTGATGTGGGTTGATGGAGCATTGTATTAGAGATTTCCCACAGTGTTCTGATCAGATGCAAGCTCCAGATTTAGGTATCGTTTAGCTTGGAGGGCGGTTCAACAACTGGCTAGGGGCCGTGGTCCGGCCAGGGGTGGTAATGGTATGAGTAGGGGATAGAGAGCACCGAGTAGAGGTGCTAATTAGATTGATGCATGGTAGCCTATGTTGGTTTATGCTGTTAGACGTTGTAAGGACAGAGATGATGCAGATATGATTACGAGTACATTTTTTTATTTTTGATGCCCCATATATTGTACTGATAGACATAGGGTCAACACACTCATACATAGCTAGTTCTTTCTTTGATAACTTAGGGATTCCTTCTAAGAGTACTTCTGGTGAGATTTCTTTACTAAGTCTATTGGGTCAATCTGTTCGGGTAAATAGACTGTATAGGAATGTACCGATGGAAGCACTAAGGGTTGTGTTTCTGGTAAATTTAATAGAGTTACCAATCGGAGAATTTGATTTGATTCTGGGTATGGACCGGCTTGTGGATCATCGAGTCAGTTTGGATTTTACAACCAAGAGGGTAGTTTTGAGATCTAAGAATGATGTGGAAGTAGTTGTGATTAGCGAGTGTCGGGATTATTTATCCAATGTAATCTCCGCTCTTGTGGTTGAAAATTGGTTCGGAAAGGGTGTGAAGCGTATCTGGCCTATGTAAGTGTTTCAGTTTCTATGGACTCTTCTGTTGAGAACATTAGAACAGTGAGGGAATTTCCAAATGTTTTTCCCGATGAATTACCATGTTTACCTCCGAATCGGGAAGTTGAGTTTGGTATTGAGCTTCTACCAGATACAGTCAGTGTCTATCGCTACTTATCGTATAGCACCAAAAGAGCTTATGGAGCTAAAGGCTCAACTTCAGGAGCTTTTGGATCGTGGATTCATCCGTCCTAGTGTGACTCCATGGGGGCTATCGGTTTTGTTCATAAAGAAAAAAGATGGTACCATGAGAATGTGCATCGACTACCAACAGTTGAAAAAGCTAACTGTGAAGAATAATTACCCACTTTTGAGGATCGACGATCTGTTTGATCAATTTTGTAGGGCTTCAGTATGTTCTAATATAGATCTCTATTCTGGGTATCATCAGCTTAAGGTTAAGGAAGTTGATGTTCATAAGATGAATTTTAGGACTCATTATGGGTACTACGTGTTCCTAGTCATACGTTTTGGTTTGACGAGTGCTCTGGTTGCATTCATGGATTTGATGAACCAGGTTTTCTAGCCGTATTTGGATCAGTTCGTCGTGGTTTTCATCGAAAAAATTTTGGTATACTCTGAGATCGAGGATGAGGATGAATAGAACCTTAGAGTAATCCTTTAGTTACTTCGAGAGAAATAGCTCTATGCTAAGTTGAGCAAATATAAATTTTGATTAAAAGAAGTAACTTTTCTGGGGCATGTGGTTTTTGCATCTACTTTTCATTCATTTTATTTCAAAAATTCCATGATCCCTTCCCGAACCAAACATGAACCTTTTGATTCATTTGGCTCTCACGCTCAATTATTTCTTATTTATTGGGAATTAATTCCCAATATCCGTGTTAATCATAGAAAGATTGAGGTTGTATTTGATTGGAAACAACCTAAGAATGTTTCTGAGATTCACAATTTTCTGGGTCTTGTAGGCTACTACCGTAGGTTTGTCGAGGGGTTCTCATTAATTATAGCTCCTCTGACTAAGCTATTGAGTAAGAATGAACCTTTTTTTCTAGACTAATAACCAGCAATAGAGCTTTAAGAAGCTCAAATCTATTTTGACTCAGGCTCCTATTCTGATATAGCTTGAATCTGGTAAGGAGTTCATGGTTTTTAGTGATGCGTCACATGTCAGTTTGGGATTTTTTCTGATGCAAGATGGTAAGGTTGTGGCTTTTGTGTCCCGATAGCTTAAGTCACAGAGGGGAAGATCTGACACATGATCTCAAGTTGGCTGTCGTGGTTTTTGCCTTAAATATTTGGAGGCATTATCTGTATGGTGAAAGGTGTATCATCTACACTGATCACAAGAGCCTTAAGTACCTATTTACTCAAAAGGAGTTGAATCTTAGGTAGAATAGATGGATTGAACTGCTCAAAGATTATGAATGCACGATAGAGTATCAACTCGATAAGGCCAATGTAGTGGCCGATTCTCTTAGTCATAGAGCAATGATTAATCTGAGGGTGATATTTTTTCACCTAATGCAACAACCCTCACCCGTATCCAATGCCGGGATAGGGTTCGAGGCATTATTGGGATTTCACGTTCATAAACATATTAAATCGAGTCACCAAGTTGCTCTCAAATTAAAAAATTTTCAAATTTGTACATCTTGTCCCTTAAACAGGTCTTTGAGACCTAAAACATACCCAGAGGCAGTGTGGGACAAAACCGAGAACATTTGATAAACTTTGGGCACCTTGGAAAATTTCCCTTACTTTGAAGTGTCACACGCCCGTGTGGCTTGGAACACGCCCGTGCAGTCACCCCGTGTCCAAGACTTGAGCATTCTATTAAATTTACACGGCCAAGACACACACCCGTGTGTCTAGCCCGTGTTCATTTAACGGACTTACAATTTTAGATGCAGGGAACACACGGCCATGCCACACGCTCATGGGTGTGGTTCGTGTATTACACACGGCCTAGACACCCACCCATGTGCCCAACCGTGTGGACCTTAATAGTCTATTTTCCAAGCCTTTGGTCACCCATTTTAATCACTTATACATAATGATTATTAAATACAAAGTAAAACATGGTTATACTTTTATAAACGGTCTTTGCAAAAACTTATTGCTTGGAAACGTCATATCATTGGTTTCATACATGCTAGGTTATTTCCCATCTTGTATTTATGGGTTTTCATGCCACTTTAATACATTCAAGATTGGCTCGTTCTTGTGACTTATTGCCAATTGGAATTCAACCATCGCATATGATTATAAACATGCAAGGAAATTTTGTAGGTCATAGCCCACTTCAAAACAAGTCGATCTCTATGACCATATACAAAAAGATAGATTTATCTTTACGTGCCTTCATTTGGAAAATCGAATGACATATATAACAAAATACTCAAAAGACCTATAAATGCCATTGAACAAATCAGAAATGTCTTTATACCAAAGGTGATCTATTTGATAGTATGTTGACTCTCCAACCGTTTTCCAATCTTTATGAGTGCTCGAGCTCTGTGAGAGGGGGGGAAAAGAGAGGGGTAAGCATTTTCATGCTTAGTAAACTCGAATAACCGGAAAGTAAACTTACCAAGTAATTAGTATGCAATCAAATTGGGTAATAAATTTAATGAGTATAGGATGGCTTCCCTATCCCATACACTCGATCAATGAGTTAGTCACATAATAATGTACTATGAAAGTTATCTTAGATGAGCTCATCATTCAATATCTCATTTTGTACATATAAGTCATGTTATTCTCATTGAGTTTCTAGAAAGTCTCGATGGAACACCCATTAACCGTCAGTTTATATGAATGATCATTTCAAGTATGCACTCTCGCGAACCTCACATCTCATGGCGGGATTACTAGTCCAGGCTAAATTCCCCATTTTATGAACTCATAAGGTGATGTTGGGATTACCAGTCTAGGCTAAATCCCTTATAACGATAAACGCCTTTATTGAGCTCGGATCTGAATTACCAGTCCAGGTTAAATTCAAATCCTAATCGAATTACCCGTCCAAGCTTAAATCCATAATGCACACATATTCTTCGGAAGGCTCGACCATTCAAAGGAACAACCGTCTGGGCTAGATCCTTTTATAAATGAGATCAACGGGTTACCCATCCGGGCTAAATCCTTACTTCAACACATGCAGCCTCATTACACATGTCAATCATGGTTTATCCATCGAATTCCCTTTTTAACCTCAACCGAGACATTTATCACAATTCATACTTAAACATGCATTTCATAAAATTTCATGTTATTAATAAAGGCAATCATCATGCATTCATAAATCATATAATTAGGCACATTGAGTATTTACTTTAAGTTATCCGAACTTACCTGGTATTCATTTTGGTGTCGTGTTTGGTTATTCCGAAACTTTTCGTTTTCCTCGATTGACCTCAGGAATTTGTTCCTCAAGGTATATAACAATAAAAATAGATCATTAACACTCCACATTATACATTTCAAGTCTAAATTCCACCCCCGGTCCAAGTGACCGTTTTGCCCCTAACCTTTTACATTTTTTCGATTTAGTCCCTAGGCTCGTATAATGAAACACATGCAATTTTTACCTTGCTCAAGCCTAGACGAACACTTTTCCCTCTTATGGTAGCCTACATATTCCATTATTTTCACATTTCTACCACACATTTTATAACTTTTGAAAAAGGTCCCTTTAGGGGTTTTTCATGAAAATCACCTAGGAAAAGTTGTTTAACACACATCAAACTTTCATATTCCTCCATAAAACATCAAAATACAAGTAACTCATGCATGGGTAAATTTTTAAACATGAACCCTAGCATAAAATATGGGTAGAAATGGAGAGAGTAAGCTACCGGGATCTCAAAATTACAAAGAACTTTAAAAACGAGGCTTGGGAGCATTACTAATGAGCTTGAAAAGCTTGGAATCCCTAGATATGGTGGCTTAGGAATTTCGGCAGGACAAGGGAGAAGAATGGTTGATTTTCGCGTTCTTTTTCCCATTTTATTTTATTAATATGCCAAATGACCAAAATGCCCTTAATCCCTTTCTTTGAAATTTCATCCATGAAGCCCATTTTTGTCCAAAAACTTAGAAATTGGGAAAATTGCTCCCCAAGGACTTCTATTTTATAATTTAAAGAAATTTCAAGCAAATTGCTTCTAGAATCCAAGTTTTGCAATTTATTCAATTTAGTCCCTAATTTTCCAATTGGGCACTTACTCAAAGAATTCCTTTATGAAACTTTAACACATGTATATTATCATATTCTAAGCCTATTAATAATCATAAAATAAATATTTTGATGTTGAATTTGTGGTCTCAAAACCACTATTTTGACTTGGGCCCTATTTTTGGGATGTTACACCTAAGCTTGTTTGGTGATGAGGGTCTGTTAGCTGAGTTGTAAGTTAAGGTGACTTGGATTGATCAGATTCAGGATAAATAGTTAAGGAATGATTCTCTAGTTTTGGGTTTTCGTCAAGTAGAGAGTGGTAGTACGTTTGATTTTGGGCTAAATAGTGATGAGGTTCTATGTTTTTAAGGACGGGTTTGTGGACTGAACGACTCTAATTTGAGATAGTCTATCTTAAGCGAAGCACACAGTATTCCATATGCTATGCATCCAAATGAAAATAAAATGTATCAGGATCTCCGTGAACTATATTGGTGGCCGGATTTGAAGCGAGAGGTAACGGATTTTGTTTCTCATTATCTGACGTGCCAGCAAGTTAAGGCTAAGCATTAGATGCCTTCGAATTTGCTCCAACCCGTTAAGATTCCCTTATGGATGTAGGAACGTGCAACTATGGACTTCGTTAGTGGGTTGATTTTAACACCTAATAAAAAGGATTCTGTTTGGGTTATCATGGATTGGTTGACCAAGTTTGCCCACTTCATTTCAGTTTGGACAGATTATCCTCTTCAGAAGTTGGCCAAGCTATACATTTTTGAGATTGTGAGACTTCATGAGGTTTCAGTTTTGATAATTTCCGATAGAGATCCTCGCTTCACGTTTTGATTTTGGAAGAAACTTCATGAAGCTTTGGGTTCGAGATTGGACTTCAGTACTACGTCCCATCCTCAGACCGATAGTCAATCTAAGAGGGTGATTCAGATACTGGAGGATATGTTTTGGAGTTGTGTGATTGATTTCTTGAGAGTTGGGAAGATTTTCTGCCATTTGCCAAGTTTGCCTACAATAATAGTTTTCAAGCTAGCATTCAGATGGCACCTTACAAGGCTTTGTATAGTCGTAAGTGTCATACTCCGTTATGCTGGACTGAGTTGGGTGAACGTCGAGTTTTGGGTCCTGAGTTAGTTTCTAGGACTATAGACAAAGTTAGACTGATTCAAGATCATCATTAGGCTGCTTCTAATAGATAAAAGTCCTATACAGATTTGTAAAGGAGGGGCATTGAGTACTCAATGGGTGATTTCGTGTTTCTTAAGGTATCTCCGTGGAAGAAGGTTCTACGATTTAGATGTAAGGGCAAGTTAAGCCCTAGGTTCATTGGGCCATATCAGATTCTGAAGCGTGTAAGATCGGTTGCTTATTAGTTGGAGTTACATCTGGAGTTAGATCGTATCCGTGACGTATTTCATGTCTCTATGTTGAGGCGGTATCAGTCTAATCCTTCTCATGTTGTTTCTGTTGAGGAGATTGAGGTTAGACCAGATTTGACGTTTGAGGAGGAACTGCTTTAGATTCTAGATCGAGATGTGAAAGTTTTTAAGAGGAAATCTATTTCATTTGTGAAGGTCTTGTGGCGAAATCATGGCATTAAGGAAGCCACGTGGGAACTTGAGGACTCTATCCGTCAATATTATCCTCATTTGTTTGGATCAGGTAGCGTTGTAACGCCTTGACTTCTTAATTTTTGTTTCTGCAAACTTTGTCATAAATGAGTATCTGTATCAGTGGTTAGGTGCCTTAGTTCTGTGTCAGAAGTCCTGGGTTCGAGTCTCAGTTCATGCGTTTTGTTCTAAGCCCATCTGATTTTGGATAAATTAAGTTTTGTAGTCAAAATAATTTAAAGAGTAGTTTTCTTTCAATTAATTTGTTGGAAAATAAATGGAGATTAACATGTTAATAATAGTAATATAGATATTAGTAATAGGTCAAGTAGGAAATCTTTCTTTTAAATTTTATTTTTTTATTAATATTATTTATAATTTTTTTAAAAAAAAAGAAAATAAGAAGAAAAAAAAGTCCCCAAATCCCATGTTTCCCTTGTTGTTCCTCAAATCAAGCCATTTGCAAATTGAAAAAAAAATTGTTCTTTCTTTTTCGTCTGTTCATCATTTCTTCAAGTTTGCTTTGGAAATTTTCTTTAAGCTTTGGGTTATTGTTCGATTGGGTCTTCAATTTCACTCATCTTAGGTAACGCTTTGCTTGTTCTTGATTTTTTAATTTAATTTAATTTAATTTAGGGGTTCTCGCATTGCGGAATTTTGTTATCGTAGATTAATTGGATTGTTGCATTTAGGTGGGAATCGTGAAACAGTTGGCGCTCCTTCAATGTTGTAGTTTCGTGTGATTACGATTTCATAATCTGTAAAAGTATGGAGGAGTGTTGGTGTTTTAGTGAGTTCGATTCTTGTCTATCTCGTGCCTAAATATTCTTTTAATCATTTTATTTGACATATTTAGGTCTCGGGAGTCTTGTGAGTGCTTCCTCATTGAAATTGAATCAGGTGTGTAATGAAAATGTGAGAAAACAATGATCGTAGAAAGCCAAAAATTGGCCTGTCGACGCCACCCGGGCATGTGCCTGGCCATGTGGTAGGCCTTGTGTGGGTCACATGGTTTAGGCCAATTTAAGTGTGTGGGTTGGGAGCCAAGCCGAGTGGGCCATACGGGCAAGCCGCATAGGCATGTAGGCCCAAAATTTATAATTTTTTCCTAAAGTCGTACACTTCATTTCGGTCAACTATGAGCCTTTCGTAAGGTCGGTATGGGCATAACAAACCATAAAGGATGAAACCTTTTACTCTGTTAGACTGAAAATAACTTAAATAGTGTTTATATGAGTTTTTTGAGACATGGTATGTATGATTTGTTTTGTCACGCTTAAGTGTGTGCAATATCTATAATGTGTAAGCATGCGTAATATCTATTATTCTGTTTTATCTGTATCTGTTTATGGGGTGGGTTATGTATATGTAAAGGAAGTATTCTATATAAGGCGACATCTCGCCAATATACTGGCACTGTGGCTGCGATTATTCTGATAAGTGTCGTACGGACACTATGTGGTGTGTAGGGCTGGGTGGGTGTTTTATACCCCACGTGGTGTGTTAGGATGATCAGAGTTGCTGTGCAGAGGATGGGGGTAAGACTTTTTATATCTATATTTGTATGATTCTATTGATAATCTAATTTTGTTAAGGACTTATGTCTGTATCTGTTCTATTATGCGATAAAATCTAAAATTATGTTTCCGTTGAGTTCACACTGAGTTTTAAAAACTCACTTTTCATTTGTCTGTTCTGTTCAGGTAATCCTCAAGTTTAGGCAGATCGGTGCGACGAAGGCTCAGTTGTGACCACACGTCTGTAAACTTTGTTTTCATTAAAGTTTACTTAAATTTTTGGTTTTGAAAGTTTTGTAATTTTTGGACTCTCTGAACTATTTGGGTTTAATTTTTAGATTTGGATTTGTTTTGAATTTTCTTGCGACGTTCGACAAAATATTTTACGAAAACAAATATTTAAAAAATCAATCGTTTTCGAGAAAACATATGCGGTTTTCAAAATATAACAGTTTTTAAAAACTATCGCTATAAATTATTGTTAAATTTGAAAGAGTAAACAATTGGTGGTTTTCATTAAGGAGTACAACAACATGTCTTTAAATAAGTGGGCTCTTTTAGTAATAAATAATATGAGGTTTTTAAAACGATAAATTGGATTTATAATTCCTCTTCGAAACATTCCCAGATTTGACCATAACATTTAGGTCGGGTTTGGGGTGTTACAATTTTAGCTGGTATTGACTATAGATGTGTACAGATTGATTTTGTCACACCTCAAAATGCAAAAAAATTAGTTGATATGGTGATTGTAGGTAGTAAATTAAAAAACTTACGATTGAGCGGCCTTTATTGGAAATAAGAGAAATTTGTGAACTGGTTGTGAAACGGTTGGATTTTAACCTTGCTTCTATTGAGATTAAACTAGGAATATATTTTAGTGGGAGACAAGATGATTAGGGATGTACATTTGGCTGTTGAATTTGGGATTGGTGAAGAAAATGCGTGAATATAAGGAAGAGACGTTATTCTTCAGTGTGGTTCCTTCATTTTTCTATTCTTTCTTCATCTTCTTCATTGTTCTGGTTGAATGAGAGAAAGATTAAGAGCGGTCAGTATGGAGGAAAGAAGCTAAAGTTTGTGCCTAAGTAATTGATAATTTATCAAGCTGGAAAGCTTCTTAACCTTTTTGTGTTATGGATTTAAGAAAAGGAATGAAAGTTAAGGATTTCAACTATTCATCGATTTTTGTTTTGTTTTGGATAAGGTTGTGGATAATAATTTTAACGGCTTTTGCATGCAAAAAATCCTAATTTTTACGATGATGAAATATTTTTGTGAGATATTTTGAAATGGTTGTTATGTTTTGTAAGTTGGAGGCTTTAGTAGCCACGAAAAAAAACTAAATAGAAGGTTTTGGCGTCATCTTCCAGGTGAGCTCCTGAACTCAAGTTTTAGATGGTCATTCATTTATTCTAGTATCGTTTGTTGGTTGTGTTGGCTGAATGATATGTAAATGATGAGTACTCCATAACTGAATATTAATGGATTGTGAGGCTTGTTGTGTTGATTTGAAAATGCATAAAACTTTTGGCGTATTGTGTGTCTTGCTTGAATAGTAGTGTTGGTAGAATGCCTGTGTATGTAATGCATGTGTATGAATTATGCAGAGTTGTGGAGGGTTGTCGAAATGTGACTGAGATAAAAGATGGAAAAAGGGAATAAGATATGTGATTTGCCTTCGATATGACATGTAAATGCAAACTATAAATGATGAACGCCTCAGATTTACGGGGGAACATGTAAGTGCCCAAATTAACAAAGAGGATTTGTGGAGGTTTGGGTAGACTATATCGAAAATGAATGTATATATATGATATATGGATTTGTAGAGGTTTGGGCAGACTGTACGGAGAAAGGTGCATGCTAAAATATAAGAGCCCTTGAGTGGAACGTAAATGATTTTACGGAGTTGAAGGCTTTAAGCTGTATGAATGAATGCAAGTCCATGGCCATGGCAAGATCCAAAGAGATCCGTGAAGTAGTTCACATTATGAATTCGCCAGACTTTTCGAGGTGACATATTCCAGTGGAGGTCCGTGAGATTCAATCACGTATGAGAATCTATGTATGTGTGTTCGCATTTATGTCTCCACAAATATGTGATCCTCTTGAAAGGCCCACCAAGAATAATCTATCTGTTAATGCGAGTTTGTATGTGCAAGATATGATAGTTTGTCAGGACTATCTTACGTGTATGACTCCAAAATAGGGAATTCGTTCTTAAGTATTAGCCCACATGTTATTTATTTCTAAAAGTAGACCACTATGAATGATAGAGGCATGACACGACGGTCTGGCAAATTTTTACTTGATTAAGATGTATTGGTTTTCTATAATAACTCGTATAGGGGTCTTCCTTATGAATCCGTTGGTATGTTTTGCAAAGCATGAATCTGCCGGTATGTTTTGCAAAGCATGAATCCGTAGACTTGGGTCTGAAATCGGAATCCATGAGGATTGAATACTAATCTAAGTTCGTTGGGACAAGCCACTAATAATAGTCCACAACAAGAACTATCTACCAAGATCTATCTTATTTGGTTATCTATATTTATCTGAGGCAAAAATTGATATGGGGATCATCTATGGGTTTTCTTTCATAAGTTTACAAGTAAGAATCTGCAAAGATTTACTCTTAAGGAAGTAGTTGCATATGGGTCCGCATAGGCAACTAATGAAGATAGGGTTCGTAGGAATAATCTGCTTAAAGGTCAAATGTTTATCTGCTTTATGATATTACATCTGTAAAGTCTCATCAGTGGGAGATTTTTATGTGCAAGGATTTGATAGCTGAATACAAAATCTCTTGTTTTGAAGTCATCCATAATAGATCAAAGGTAGTCAGTAAGATGAATTGTTCTTTAGGATGCGCAAGTAAATAAGCGATGGTGTTTTGAGGATAATGTACCAAGTACAAGTGAGTTAGCTTATGTGACGTAGATACTACAATAATGAGATTGGTCAACCATCCTAATACAAACAGTTAGACTTTAATTCTAAATCACGAAGTGCCAACTTATTAACATTTTGTTGATGCAAGGTATGGAGAACTCACTAAGTTCATTTGAACTTACATATGTGTCATTATGTATTGTAGGTATTAAGGGAAATTCGAGAGTTTGCGAAGGGACCCGGCCAGAAACCGTCGTGCTTAGGCAGAATTGCTTCTTATTGTAACATGCATATAATGGGGCGACTTAGATGTGGACTCTCAGGGTCAGGCATAAGTTGGAATTATATAGGTCTGTAGGATACATTTCTAAGACTAAATAAAATGATATGTATATGAAAGCTGCTTTGTAAAATATAATTGTGTTAAATTCATATAGTTGGCAAAGTTCGTTATTAATTTGTATTATAAATATTATTGGAAATTAAGTAACCTGTTAATAAATGTGTTAGTGAAAACTTGAAATTTTGGAGCGTAGCACCCTGTAGCCCAGATCCTGTGATTGGGTTGAGTATGGGGCATTACAAATTTCATCCGTCTCAGGTAGTACAGAAAAATGAATTTTAAAAATATAATTTTATTATTTATTATTTATTTTGGATTTGTTGCGTGATTGATTTTTATATGCATAGTATGGGATCATCTTATTGTTTAATTTATGGAATAACATTTTTTTTTGTTTGTTTCTTTTAAGTTTGTTAACGATGGATTGTATTTGTGAAGCTTATTAATAAATATTTCATAATTGATGATTTTTTATATTTGAAATTTATTTAATCTCATTATTTGATATTTGTAAATATTTTTATAGACATATACAAATAATTTTAAAAAGTAATGATAAATATGGAATGGTACACCGAAGCAGACCAAAATTGGTATGTACAAGTACTGATATATGTAAAGAAACAATATGTCCACTTGTATGATATAGTAATGCCCCAAAATTTTTGATATAGTAAGTGATGCAATTCCAGGACCTACTACATTAAAATTTTGAGAAAAGGTTCAAAAAAAAAAAAGAGGTTTAAAGAAATTATAATGATTTATGGTTGGTGTTAGAATTGAGTGACCTGAATCTTTATTTAAATAAAATACAATGGTAAAATAAAATAAAAGAAAAATCCATATAAAACTACGCTTCTTTTATTTTATTTTAGAATAAGGTTTTTTTAAACCTTATTAAACTCCATCTATTTGATATTAATTAGAATATGGTGTTTCAATCTTACTATACTCCTATTAGAATATGATTTTACAAACCTATAAATAGACATTTTCTACTCCTATTGTAGTCATTCGGATTCGACATATTGAATTTTATTCTCCTCTACCTGTGGTTTTTTTCTCGAAAGGGCTTCCACGTAAAAATCTATGTGTTCTTTATTTTTCTTTCTCTTCTCTTTGCGATATATTGTCATTGCCGGCATCCTATTTTTACAAATTGGTATCAGAGCTTCTGGGTTGTTCATCTCAATCACTGTACCAGATTCGCATTGTGGCAGATAAAGATGCAGGCAGTTCCTGTACAACTAGAATCAGAGGAAGCCCTGCTAGGGGTAGATAAGATGCCTTCGACATTGACGGAGGAAGAGAAGAAGTGTAAGGATCGAAAGGCGTTACCACAGTTATATCTGCTTTTGTCTAACGAAATTTTGCAGGATGTGATGAAGGAGAAGACCACCGCTGCATTATGGAAGAGGCTGAAACAAATATGTATGTCAGAAACTCTAACCAGGAAGTTTCATATGAAGCAGAGTCTTTATGCTCATCGTTTGGAAGAAGGTGCATCTGTACACGAACACTTAATAGTGTTTAACGAAATTCTCTCAAACTTGGAGGCCATTGAGGATCAGTATGATAAGGAAGATCTAGGGTTGATTCTACTTTGTTCGTTGCCCCCGTCTTATTCAACCTTTAGAGACACGATATTATATAACTTTGAGTCTTTCACAGGTGCTGAGGTTTGTAACAGCCCGTTTTTACGTCAAATCAGAATAGTGGTTTCAGTACCACAAATCCAAAGTTAAAATATTTATTTTATTATTTTAATAAGGTCTATAGCATGATAGATTAATTATGTGAGTTTCGTAAAGAAATTTATCGTTTAAACGCTTAATTCGGTAAAAAGGACTAAATCGCATTAAGCGTAAAATATGAGTTCTATTAGTTAAAGGAACCAAATAGCTATAGAAATGAATTGAATGAGCCTTGCATGGTAATTATACCATTATTAGAATGAATGGACATATTTAGACATTGTTTAAATGATTTTATATGTTTTATTTAAGGTTAGTTTTGTAATTTAGTAATTTATGTTATATTAAATAAAAAACCCAAAAATCATGTTATTTCATACATTTTTAGCAAAAAATTTGAGGAAGAAGAACAAAAATAGGGTTTTACATTCGGCAAGCATAAATTCTTCAATTAGGTATGTAATTTGTGTAACAGCCCGGTTTAGACCCTAGTGGGAACTGTAGTTTCGGGACTGCAAATCAGAGGCAGAAAAATATTTTAATATTATTTTCCGCGCTTAAATTATGTGAATTGATATCTGTGAAAAAATTTGTGATTTAATTTTACCGTTTGTGTGCTTAATTTGTAAAAAGGAATTAATCGCGTAAAGTGCAAAATTGACATGCTAATAGTTAAAGTTCTTAAATGCTATGCTTTGTGAAATGTGAGGTCCTTATTTTGTAATTGGACCATGGATAGTGGGATTGGTCATAAATGACCTTAAAATGGATGAATTATAAGTTATTAAGCTAAGGGTAAAATAGTAATTGATGTATTAAGATTTATTAAATAAAATAAACAAACTAATTTCATCATTTTATTCATTCATCAACCAAAAATAAAAAGAACAGAAAAGAAAAAGACCAAGCTAGGGTTCGGCATTCATTTTGCTCAATTAAGGTATGAATTTTGTTCGGTTTTGGATGATTTCTATGTTTTTGTGATTGTTGTTATGTGTTCTAGCTATCCCATGCTTAAATTTAAGAAATTGATGAAGATTTTGAGTTGAGCCATTGATGAAATTGTGAGCTTTTGTAACAGCTCGATTTAGACCCTATTCAGAATGGTGGTTTCGAGACCATGAATCTGAGTCAAAAAATATTTTAAAATTATTTTCTATGTTTATTATGTGTGGATTTATATTTGTGAAATTTTCGTGATTTAATTTTGTCATTTGAGTGCCCGATTAAATAAAAAGACTCGCGTAAAATAAAAAATTAACGGTTAAATGTGAAAGTGCCTAATTGTTGTTATCTTTATAATATGAAGCATTTATGTTGCAATTATGCTATTGATATTATGTATGAACAACATTAGACATATAATATATAGTTTTATTATAAAATCATTAAGGTTAAATATGTAAACTTATTAATATGTTAATATATCATAAACATAAAAAAATTAAAGCCATTTTGGTGTTCATATTTGTTATTTCTAAATACAAAAGAAAAGAAAAAGAAAATAAAAGGGTTTTAAAGTTCGACACTATTGAAGCTTGATTCAAGGTGAGTTTTACTTGGTTTTTGATAATTTTTACATTTTTGAGATCGTTGCTATGTTATCTACAAAATCCATGCTTGAATTTTTGATTTTGATGAATATTTTGAGTTATGCCATTGTTAAAAGCTTGTGATTTTTGTTGTTTGATGGTGGAAAATAAAAGATATGTTTTGGATTGATATGTTTTATATTGGAATTTTTGATGATTTTGAGTAATTAGGACTAAATTGCAAAAAAAAAATTGAGAGACTAAAATGTGAAATAAATGAAATATATGGACTTGTATGAACATGGGTAAAATTTGGCCTAACATGGGTGTATTCAAATTTTAAATATTTTGTGTTATGTGAAATATGGACTAACTTGTGAAAAATGTGAAATGTCAGGGGCAAAAGTGTAATTTGCTCATTTATGTGTTTTCGGACTAAATTTAATTAAAATATGTTTTAATAAGTTTAATTTTAATATGTTTAGATCAAGAACCAAAGAAAATCGGATTTGGATCAGGGGAAAACTAAAGTTGTCAACTAGTCGTCCCGTTCTGATTTTTCATCGTCCGAGGTAAGTTTATAAGCAAATAGACATTATTAATTTTAATTAAATGTGAGTTATATATGTTGAAATGAAATATGTGAATATATATATGAGTTAGTCGAATGTGTACAAGCTTGAAAGCTATGTTTATGAATTCGTTTCGACTGAGTTACGACGTCCAAAAGCCCCGTATGAACCTTAGGAATAGCTAGGATACATATGTCATGACATAGGATTCCGATATGTGATGTACGAGTAAGACCATGGCATCGATATATGTGTGAGAGTAAGACCACGTTATATATATTGGCATCGATATGTGATTCCGATATATGTGTGCGAGTAAGACCCTGTCTGGGACAGTGGCATCGATATGTGATTACATGTGTAACAGCCCAAAATTGACCCTAGTCGGGAAGTGGTTTCGGGACCACAAAACCGAGTCATAAAAATAATTAATTTCCATATTCTATGCTTATTATGTGTGTACATGAGTATGTGGAAGTTTCATTCTCCAATTTTGCCAATTGCATGAGAAATTATTAAATAGGGATCGATATGAGACATGGTGAAAATATGATAGGCTAATTTAAAATGGTCTATTAATGCATGTTGTGAAAATGATGGGTTTGCATGTCAAATTACCCAAAATTTGAGCTAGTGGTTGGCCATGCTATGGGTGGAAACATGTTGGGAACATGTTGGCCTAGTGAAGTATGTAGGAAAAAAATAAAATAAGGAGTATGGGTAATAAAGAAAGGAAAAACAAAAAAAATGAGTGGTTGTTTCCCCCCCCCATTGCCGTGAGCTAAAGAAAGGAAAAGAAAAACTTGTTCATCCTTTTTCATCCTCTTTTGACCGAAAATTCTAAGGGAGGAGGAAGGAGTTCTTGCTTCATGTTTGGTTTGGAAGAGAATTAGGAGGAAGTTTGGCCATGCATGTAACTAGATTGAGGTATGTTTGATATTATTCTTTGAGATTCATGTATATTTTAAGTTGTAAGTTTGAAATCTACCTAGCCATGGTTCAAACTTTGTTAAATGATGGAGATGATATTCGGCCATGCATGTTACATTCTTGGTTGGTATTTTGATGTTTGATGTTGTGGTGATGAGGCATGAAGATGAGTTAAGATTCGGCCTAGGTGGAGTTTGTGTTAATGCCATTGCATGCTAAATATGAAGCTTGTTAATGATGCATGTGATGGTGGATTGATGATTCTTGAATCTATTTTTTTTTAGCATTTTTGAGTAAGCACATATGTGCATTGGTTGCTAGATGGGGAAGAATCGGCTAGCAAGTTGTGTGCTAAGGCCGAATATAATTTTTGTAGGTTAATGAGTAATGCATGTGCTAAATTGATGGAAAGGGAGAGGATGCTTTACTAGTGTATAAATGATATAAAGATTTTAGAAATTATTTTTGGTTAGGTGTATGTATGATTAGGTATATTCGGCCATATGAGTAAATATATAGATGATGTTAAATTTGATTATGTATAATGGGCCATATAGGGTACACATTGTGATATTAACTTTGATTCTCTATAATTGATCAAGTGGGTGATTAGTAAGGGTGATTGCCGAATATACTAACATACATATGCATGTGTAATTGGATTGTAAATATTTAGCAAGGCGGTTAAACTAGTTGATTTATTGATTAAGCTCAAGGAGTTAAAGGAGGAGAATCGAGCAAAGGCAAAGAAAAGATCATCGAGTAGCCGAGTTGGAACCATCTTACCCAACACAAGTAAGTCATTAAGCATATCTTTGGTATTGATTTAAAGGATCGTAATACCTATACCATTGTGTTTAATGAGATGAAATGTATACAAATGTATATGTAAGTAGAGATGAAATTTGTCGAATGTAAAAAGGAAGTGAAGCCTATTGAGTGGCTGGTTTTCGGCACTAAGTGTGCGGGCAATAAGTGTTCACGGTCATGAGATTGGCACTAAGTGTGCGGGTTTAAATTGTACAGCACTAAGTGTGCGAGTTTAAAGTACATGGCACTAAGTGTGCGCGGTTGATTATTAAGCACTATGTGTGCGAACCCAATATATATTTTCTATAAATTATTTACATTAAGGGTGCGACTTTACCGAGTCGATTTTGGACAGCGGAAAAGGTAAGTGTGCGAACTTGAAATGCATGGCACTAAGTGTGTGAGTTTAAAGTGCATGGCACTAAGTGTGCGCGGTTGATTATTAAGCACTATGTGTGCGAACCCAATATATATTTTCTATAAATTATTTACATTAAGGGTGCGACTTTACCGAGTCGATTTTGGACAGCGGAAAAGGTAAGTGTGCGAACTTGAAATGCATGGCACTAAGTGTGTGAGTTTAAAGTACATGGCACTAAGTGTGCGCGGTTGATTATTAAGCACTATGTGTGCGAACCCAATATATATTTTCTATAAATTATTTACATGAAGGGTGCGACTTTACCGAGTCAATTTTGGACAGCGGAAAAGGTTTCTTGGACTCGTCTCCTTTTGCGTGATCGTGCCGTCGTCGAAGTCATCACACCGGCTAGCAACCTTTGGTATTTTCTTCTTAGTTGGTCTAAGAGAACATTTCGGCATGTATAGGCTAATATGTTTTGTTGAAGTTTGGTATGTAAACTTTTAGCCATGCGAAAATGGCATAATGTTCGGTTGAATTTGGTTCTAATGTTGGGTCGTAAGTCTTGGTAATACGATTTTTATGCCATATGTCATGGTTGATTATTTTGGTGTTAAAATTCATGATATAGCAATAGTGTAGTAGGGGGATGTTTGACAATGATTAGCCTTTGGCATGGCTAGTCATGATCATAATTTGTGATATGTATGACGAATTACTAGTTAGATCAAGGAGAAATCACGAAATGGGCATAGTTACTTTCATAACAGATGCTGGCAGCAGCAGTGACGTGAGATTGAAAAATCACTAAAAATAGTAGGAGTGGAATTAATTGATGAATAAATTATGTATTCGAAGCTCGATGAGTCTATTTTCATATAGAAGCAACAAAAAGATCATATGGACAGTATGTTAAGAGATATTCAGGTTCTCGTGAGACAGGGCCAGAACGGTTTCTGGATTCCCTGTTCCGACTTTGGAAATTCATTATAAATTAACCAGAGACAATTAGGAGTCATACCATATATGGATAGATTCCTCTCTGAGTCTAGTTTCTATATAAACAAACGTCATCAGTATTGAAGCTCTGTGCAGGGAGATATCTAGGTCGTAATGCGCAAAGGTCAGTGTAGTCGATCCCTGTAACATGGGAGACTTTGACTAATAAACTGTACTAATTGGCCCGACCAAAAATTCTAGAAAAAAATATGTAGATGGGCATATGAATCTAGTTTCAGGGAAAAATCACGAAACTGATTTTCGAGTTGTGAAACTCAAGATATGATTTTTAAAGCGACTAGTATGCAGATTGGCAGTGTCTGAGAAATATTTTTATAAAGGGTTTAAAGTCTGTTAACACCTCGTGTTCGACTCCGGTGTCGGTCTCGGGTTCGGGGTGTTACATTTGATTGGTATCAGAGCTATGGTTTAGTCGGTTCTATGACTACCATAGCACGTATGAGTCTAGCTATACATGCCGAATGTTAATGTTTAACTGTGTGATGACTTCTGACGGTTAAAATTTATGTTTTGATTAGTAAATGGATCCCGGTGTAGAGAGAACCTTGGCGAATGACATTGAAAGTGTAGCGGCTGCTCCTGCACAAGGGACACCGCCTGTTGAACCTCAGTCATCTGCGAATAATCAAGGTGAGGGGGCTAAACAAGCCTTCTTTACCATGATGAATGAGTGGGTCGCGCAGTATGCCCGAACCAATCCGGCTGTCCAACAATTCCCGAATTTGAATAATCTACCCCAGGAGCCAGTAATGCCATCAGTTACTGATCCTGTGAGGCTGAGTAAGCCACCTGTAGACTTGATTAGGAAGCGCGGGGCTGAGGAGTTCAAGGCCATAGTTACTGATGATGCTGAAAGGGCCGAGTTCTGGCTTGATAACACCATTCAGGTGTTTGATGAACTGTCATGCACACCCGATGAATGTCTAAAGTGTGCTATATCCTTGTTGCGGGACTCAGCCTACTATTAGTGGAGGACCCTGATTTCCATAGTCCCAAACGAACGAGTAACTTGGGGCTTCTTTCAGACGGAATTTCGAAAGAAATATATTAGTCAACGATTCATTGATCAAAAGCGTAAGGAATTCTTGGAACTCAAGCAAGGCCGTATGACAGTATCTGAATACGAACATGAATTCGTAAGACTCAGTAGGTATGCCCGGGAGTGTGTAGCTGATGAGGTTGCTATGTGCAAAAGATTCGAAGAAGGATTGAATGAAGATTTAAAGCTACTAATGGGTATTTTGGAAATAAAAGAATTCGTAACACTAGTCGAACGAGCCTGCAAGGCGGAAGAACTTGGAAAGGAGAAGAAGAAGGCTGAATTTGAAGCTAGAGACTATCGTAAAAGATCGACGGGTAAAGCTCCGTTCTCAACCGTAAAGAAGTTCAGGGAGGACACTAATAAGTCGAGGACGACTGCGGGAATTTCCATCAGAGCAAGACCATCGACGGACTCCCGAGCTATTTCGGTAGCTAGTGTGGGCAATAATCGTCTAGAGAAACCTGAATGTCCCCAATGTGGAAGACGACACATAGGTGAATGTTGGGGTAAGTCTATTAACAGGGCCTGTTACGGATGCGGTTCGAAGGACCACTTCATTAGAGATTGCACGGAGCTTGATGAGAAGAATAAGATTCAAGGTGCAAGACCTAGTGGAGTGACAACTAGAGGTAGACCACCGAGAATTTTAGGAGGTAGGGGTGGTAGTCAGAGAGGGACCTCTGATACGGCTGTTCGAGCCGAGAACCGTACTCCTGCTAGAGCATATGCCATTCGCGCACGAGAGGAGGCATCCTCCCCTGACGTCATCACTGGTACCTTCACTCTCTTTGATACTAATGTGATTGCATTGATTGACCCTGGCTCTACTCATTCATATGTATGTGAAACCTTAGCATCCAGTAAGACTCTACCTGTTGAGTCTACTGAGTTCGTAATTCGAGTGTCAAACCCTTTGGGTCAATGCGTACTTGTTGATAAAGTGTGTAAGAGATGCCCTCTAAAAATCCGAGAATCCTGTCTTCCGGCCGATTTGATGCTTTTGCCGTTTGACGAATTTGACGTTATTCTTGGTTTGGATTGGTTGACCGCGCATGATGCGGTTGTGAATTGCAAAAGCAAGACTATTGATTTGAGGTGCGCAAATAACGAGATAATTCGAATTGAGTCTACGGACTTAAGGGGATTGCCAGCTGTAATATCAGCAATGTTGGCTCAGAAATATGTAAGAAAAGGGTGCGAAGCATACCTTGCGTATGTACTTGATGACAAAGAGTTAGAAAAGAAACCCGAATTTGTGCCGGTGGTTTGTGAATACCCGGATGTTTTTCCTGAAGAATTACCGGGTTTACCACCTGTTCGGGAGGTAGAGTTTGGTATTGAGCTTGTACCTGGGACTACGCCGATTTCGATAGCTCCGTATCGTATGGCACCAACCGAGTTAAAAGAGTTAAAATCTCAGTTGCAAGAATTGACGGATAGAGGTTTTGCTCGACCAAGTTTCTCACCTTGGGGTGCACCAGTATTGTTCGTGAAAAAGAAGGACGGAACCATGAGGTTGTGCATTGACTATCGTCAACTGAATAAAGTGACGATAAAGAACAAATATCCGTTGCCGCGCATCGATGATTTGTTCGACCAACTGAAGGGAGCCTCAGTGTTCTCAAAAATAGATTTGAGATCGGGCTATTATCAGTTGCGAATTCGAGATTCGGACATACCCAAAACTGCTTTCAGAACGAGGTACGATCACTACGAGTTCTTAGTGATGCCGTTTGGGCTCACTAATGCCCCTGCGGTATTTATGGATTTGATGAATCGGATCTTCAGACCATATTTGGATCGGTTCGTAGTTGTGTTCATTGATGACATCTTGGTCTATTCAAGAGATGAGATCGAACATGCTGAACACTTGAGATTAGTGTTGCAAGTTTTGCGGGATAAGAAGTTATATGCTAAGTTCAGTAAGTGTGAGTTCTGGTTAAGAGAGGTTAGCTTCTTGGGTCATGTGGTATCCGCATCGGGTATTCGAGTTGACCCGAACAAAATCTCAGCCATACTTAACCGGAAACCTCCGAGAAATATTACTGAGGTTCGGAGCTTTTTGGGACTCGCCGGTTATTACCGACGATTTGTCAATGGTTTCTCGATGATAGCCACACCAATGACGAAGCTACTTCAAAAGGATGCTAAGTTCGAATGGACGGAGAAATGTCAGAAAGGCTTCGATCAACTGAAAACTCATTTGACTGAAGCTCCAATTTTAGTGCAACCCGAATCAGGCAAAGAGTTTGTCATTTATAGTGACGCATCCCTACTCGGGTTGGGTTGCGTATTGATGCAAGAAGGCCGAGTTGTGGCCTATGCGTCGAGACAATTGAAGCCACACGAGAGAAATTATCCAACCCATGATTTCGAACTAGCCGCCATCGTATTCGCTTTGAAAATATGGCGACATTACTTGTTTGGCGAAAAGTGCCATGTATTTTCGGATCACAAAAGTCTCAAATATTTGATGACTCAAAGAGACTTAAATCTGCGACAAAGACGTTGGCTTGAGTTGTTGAAAGATTACGAGCTTGTCATTGATTACCACCCGGGAAAGGCTAATGTGGTTGCGGACGCCTTAAGCCGGAAATCGCTGTTTGCTTTACGAGCGATGAATGTGCACTTGTCTGTTCTACCCGACAATGTGTTAGTAGCTGAATTAAAGGCCAAACCATCATTGATTCATCAAATTCGTGAAGCTCAGAAAGTTGACGATGAATTGGTTGCAAAACGGGCTGAATGTATTCCGAATATGGAATCCGAATTTCAAATTGATGAGGACGATTGTTTGAGGTTCAGAAGTCGTTTGTGTGTTCCAAGAAATTTGGAACTCATTTCGATGATTCTGAACGAAGCCCATTGTAGCCGAATGTCAATTCACCCAGGGAGTACGAAAATGTACAACGATTTGAAACGTCGATTTTGGTGGCATGGTATGAAACGGGACATCTCCGACTTTGTTTCGAGATGTTTAATATGTCAACAAGTGAAAGCGGAACATCAAGTGCCTTCAGGATTACTTCAGCCGATCATGATACCCGAGTGGAAATGGGATCGAGTCACAATGGACTTTGCGTCCGGACTACCATTGTCAACAAGTAAGAAGGATGCAATTTGGGTTGTTGTTGATAGACTGACTAAGTCGGCTCACTTTATCCCCGTGCGTACGGATTTTTCATTGGATAAACTAGCCGAATTGTATGTTTCTCAGATTGTGTGATTACATGGAGTACCTATTTCTATCGTGTCGGATAGAGATCCGAGATTCACCTCGCGATTTTGGAAGAAATTGCAAGAAGCTTTGGGTACCAAGCTGCATTTTAGCACCGCTTTTCATCCCCAAACCGATGGTCAATCCGAGCGGATAATTCAGATACTCGAGGATATGCTGAGATGCTGCATCCTTGAGTTTAGTGGTTCATGGGAACGGTATGTACCTTTGATTGAATTCGCTTACAACAATAGTTTTCAATCAAGTATTAAGATGGCACCTTACGAGGCTTTGTACGGTCGTAAATGCCGTACACCATTGTTTTGGATCGAGCTCGGTGAAAGTAAAATTTTCGGAGTTGATTTGATTAAAGATGCCGAACAGAAAGTAAAGGTAATCCGTGAAAGTCTGAAGGTAGCCACAGATCGTCAGAAATCGTATGCGGACTTGAAACGAAAGGACATTGAATATCAGGTGGGAGATAAAGTGTTCCTTAAAGTTTCGCCTTGGAAAAAGGTACTCAGGTTTGGCCGTAAGGGCAAGTTGAGCCCGAGATTCATTGGGCCGTACGAGATCTCCAAACGAGTTGGTCCGGTTGCGTATAGATTGATTTTGCCCCCTGAGCTTGAAAAGATTCACGACGTCTTTCATGTTTCGATGCTTCGACGCTATCGATCTGATCCATCACATATAATTAGCCCATCAGAGGTTGAAATTCAAGCCGATATGAGTTATGAAGAAGAACCGATACGTATCCTAGCTCGTGAAGTGAAGGAGTTGCGAAACGAAAGGGTTCCGTTAGTGAAGGTGTTATGGCTCAAACATGGGATCGAGGAAGCTACTTGGGAAACCGAGAGCTCGATGAAAGAACGATACCCAAACCTATTTACCGGTAAGATTTTCGGGGACGAAAATTTCTTAAGTGGGGGAGAGTTGTAACAGCCCAAAATTGACCCTAGTCGGGAAGTGGTTTCGGGACCACAAAACCGAGTCATAAAAATAATTAATTTCCATATTCTATGCTTATTATGTGTGTACATGAGTATGTGGAAGTTTCATTCTCCAATTTTGCCAATTGCATGAGAAATTATTAAATAGGGATCGATATGAGACATGGTGAAAATATGATAGGCTAATTTAAAATGGTCTATTAATGCATGTTGTGAAAATGATGGGTTTGCATGTCAAATTACCCAAAATTTGAGCTAGTGGTTGGCCATGCTATGGGTGGAAACATGTTGGGAACATGTTAGCCTAGTGAAGTATGTAGGAAAAAAATAAAATAAGGAGTATGGGTAATAAAGAAAGGAAAAACAAAAAAAATGAGTGGTTGTTTCCCCCCCTATTGCCGTGAGCTAAAGAAAGGAAAAGAAAAACTTGTTCATCCTTTTTCATCCTCTTTTGACCGAAAATTCTAAGGGAGGAGGAAGGAGTTCTTGCTTCATGTTTGGTTTGGAAGAGAATTAGGAGGAAGTTTGGCCATGCATGTAACTAGATTGAGGTATGTTTGATATTATTCTTTGAGATTCATGTATATTTTAAGTTGTAAGTTTGAAATCTACCTAGCCATGGTTCAAACTTTGTTAAATGATGGAGATGATATTCGGCCATGCATGTTACATTCTTGGTTGGTATTTTGATGTTTGATGTTGTGGTGATGAGGCATGAAGATGAGTTAAGATTCGGCCTAGGTGGAGTTTGTGTTAATGCCATTGCATGCTAAATATGAAGCTTGTTAATGATGCATGTGATGGTGGATTGATGATTCTTGAATCTCTTTTTTTTTAGCATTTTTGAGTGAGCACATATGTGCATTGGTTGCTAGATGGGGAAGAATCGGCTAGCAAGTTGTGTGCTAAGGCCGAATATAATTTTTGTAGGTTAATGAGTAATGCATGTGCTAAATTGATGGAAAGGGAGAGGATGCTTTACTAGTGTATAAATGATATAAAGATTTTAGAAATTATTTTTGGTTAGGTGTATGTATGATTAGGTATATTCGGCCATATGAGTAAATATATAGATGATGTTAAATTTGATTATGTATAATGGGCCATATAGGGTACACATTGTGATATTAACTTTGATTCTCTATAATTGATCAAGTGGGTGATTAGTAAGGGTGATTGCCGAATATACTAACATACATATGCATGTGTAATTGGATTGTAAATATTTAGCAAGGCGGTTAAACTAGTTGATTTATTGATTAAGCTCAAGGAGTTAAAGGAGGAGAATCGAGCAAAGGCAAAGAAAAGATCATCGAGTAGCCGAGTTGGAACCATCTTACCCAACACAAGTAAGTCATTAAGCATATCTTTGGTATTGATTTAAAGGATCGTAATACCTATACCATTGTGTTTAATGAGATGAAATGTATACAAATGTATATGTAAGTAGAGATGAAATTTGTCGAATGTAAAAAGGAAGTGAAGCCTATTGAGTGGCTGGTTTTCGGCACTAAGTGTGCGGGCAATAAGTGTTCACGGTCATGAGATTGGCACTAAGTGTGCGGGTTTAAATTGTACAGCACTAAGTGTGCGAGTTTAAAGTACATGGCACTAAGTGTGCGCGGTTGATTATTAAGCACTATGTGTGCGAACCCAATATATATTTTCTATAAATTATTTACATTAAGGGTGCGACTTTACCGAGTCGATTTTGGACAGCGGAAAAGGTAAGTGTGCGAACTTGAAATGCATGGCACTAAGTGTGTGAGTTTAAAGTGCATGGCACTAAGTGTGCGCGGTTGATTATTAAGCACTATGTGTGCGAACCCAATATATATTTTCTATAAATTATTTACATTAAGGGTGCGACTTTACCGAGTCAATTTTGGACAGCGGAAAAGGTAAGTGTGCGAACTTGAAATGCATGGCACTAAGTGTGTGAGTTTAAAGTACATGGCACTAAGTGTGCGCGGTTGATTATTAAGCACTATGTGTGCGAACCCAATATATATTTTCTATAAATTATTTACATGAAGGGTGCGACTTTACCGAGTCAATTTTGGACAGCGGAAAAGGTTTCTTGGACTCGTCTCCTTTTGCGTGATCGTGCCGTCGTCGAAGTCATCACACCGGCTAGCAACCTTTGGTATTTTCTTCTTAGTTGGTCTAAGAGAACATTTCGACATGTATAGGCTAATATGTTTTGTTGAAGTTTGGTATGTAAACTTTTAGCCATGCGAAAATGGCATAATGTTCGGTTGAATTTGGTTCTAATGTTGGGTCGTAAGTCTTGGTAATACGATTTTTATGCCATATGTCATGGTTGATTATTTTGGTGTTAAAATTCATGATATGGCAATAGCGTAGTAGGGGGATGTTTGACAATGATTAGCCTTTGGCATGGCTAGTCATGATCATAATTTGTGATATGTATGACGAATTACTAGTTAGATCAAGGAGAAATCACGAAATGGGCATAGTTGCTTTCATAACAGATGCTGGCAGCAGCAGTGACGTGAGATTTAAAAATCACTAAAAATAGTAGGAGTGGAATTAATTGATGAATAAATTATGTATTCGAAGCTCGATGAGTCTATTTTCATATAGAAGCAACGAAAAGATCATATGGACAGTATGTTAAGAGATATTCAGGTTCTCGTGAGACAGGGCCAGAACGGTTTCTGGATTCCCTGTTCCGACTTTGGAAATTCATTATAAATTAACCAGAGACAATTAGGAGTCATACCATATATGGATAGATTCCTCTCTGAGTCTAGTTTCTATATAAACAAACGGCATCAGTATTGAAGCTCTGTGCAGGGAGATATCCAGGTCATAATGCGCAAAGGTCAGTGTAGTCGATCCCTGTAACATGGGAGACTTTGACTAATAAACTGTACTAATTGGCCCGACCAAAAATTCTAGAAAAAAATATGTAGATGGGCATATGAGTCTAGTTTCACGGAAAAATCACGAAACTGATTTTCGAGTTGTGAAACTCAAGATATGATTTTTAAAGCGACTAGTACGCAGATTGGCAGTGTCTGAGAAATATTTTTATAAAGGGTTTAAAGTCTGTTAACACCTCGTGTTCGACTCCGGTGTCGGTCTCGGGTTCGGGGTGTTACAACATGTAAGACCACGTCTGGGACGTTGGCATTGTACAATATATGTGATTATCCAAGTGTCCTATCCAATTCTGAATGGTTCATCAGGCAATGATAAGTTATGATCGAGTGTGTAAAACGAACTAAAATGACCAGGTATGAGTTAGCTTATTACCTACTTGAAATAAGGTAAGTAAGTACTTGATATTTGTTACAAATCATTTATGATGTAAATAAAGAATATATGTGAATATGGAAAATGTATTCGGCTTTTTGAATGTATAATGTGATCATTTTTGAAATGATACTTGAATATGTGTATATAAGATTATGTATATTCGGCCAATGTGAAATTGTCTATGGAAGTGTATGTTATAATATGATAGTATAAATTAGTTTGGTTAAGTTGACTTAATGTTAACATGGAATTATTTATTTGCTTATGACTTACTAAGCTATGATAGCTTACTATATGTGTTTGTTTGCATTGTTTTATAGATTTTGGAGTCAAGTTACGAGCTCGGGGATCATCGTCAAAGTCTATCACACTATCGACTGTTTTTGGGTATTCTTATAAGTGAACTTTCGAATCTATGGCATGTATAGGCTGGATTATATTTTGAAATGATTGATTATGGTTAATGTAACCTTAATACTTTGTTATGCTCGAATGTAATACTTCGTTTTGATGATGGTTATGCTTGGTTGTGATTTTGGTGTTTCGGTCCTTATATATATTCATGTGAATTATGGTTGATTATAATGCTAATGTATGTGTAAACATTCGATCTTGGTTTGAACTTATATTGAAAGTGTATCGAAGGTATATGATGTTTGTGGAGTTGGTTTATGTGTTTCGGCCATAAGATATATAATGGTTGTTAAATGAGCCAAGGTATATCATGTATTAGTTAGGTAATAATCAAGATATTTGCATGGGGTATATTCGATGTTCATTTATGGTTTATATTAATGATATGTATAATTCGTGATTTGTTTGGCATGGTAAGTCTGACATATTAGGATTTAGACTTTATAATAGGAAATTGGATTGATGGTAAAAGATATGTGCTAATGAATTCGGTTATGATTTGTTAGTTGAGCTCATATATAAATATAAATATATGTATGCACTTATATTATGGATGGTATATGTGTATGTTAATTCATTTTCATGATAAGATATATGCGTATGAAGTGATAGGGTAAAATGAAGAAACTGAAACCTTGAACATAGCATGATTTTCAAGCATGGTTATATTCGGTTAATGTAATGTAATAAATGACCAAATGAATAGTGAATTTTATATTGGTAAAACAAATAGGTAATATGATTTTATATAATGCATTTATGATTAGTTTGGGCAAAATGAGGAGATTATGTGCAATTGGTTTTGTTAGTATTATTTATGCATGAATTTTTATTTGATGTACGATTGAAGTGTAATTTGGTTTATAAATTTTGCACATTATATAAGTTACATTATATGTAACGCCCCGAAATTTAGCCTAGAAGTATTGGGCCTTGAGCATGGGAGCGGTTAGGAGACTGCTCATAAATATTTTAGTTAAGCAAGAAAGTGGCACAAATTTCATGTTTGCTTTATTGGCTAAGTGATTTGGGTGTGTTTGGAAGTGTTTGAGAAGCCTAGGTTCAAGTTTGGGCTTTTGGAAAAATTTTAGTTTTTCCCCTTAAGTGAACCTTGGCTTTAGCTTGTAGGCCTTATAAATATTTGTGTGTAAAATGTGTCACAAAAAGAGCTTTGTGGCTTGGTTGCAAGTGACGTGTTGAGCAACTTAGAGGGCTTGGGTTCGAATCCCATTGCATGCAAAAGGATATTTATTTTTCTACATGGGCAGCAAGTGTTTGTGGTAGACTAAAACTCTATTGAGTGGTTCTGGACTTGGTAAAAGGGGAGGATCAATGGATAGGATGTTGGTTGTTGGGGATTTGAAGGAGTGGATTATGGAGAAAAGGGTGGAGTGAATCAAGGAATTTGAAGCTTAGAGAGTTATAGCCAAATTAGGTAGCTTGAATGTGCAAATTTGGCTAAGGGGTTTGGGGAGTGCATGTACGACAACTTGAGAGTGTATAGGTGCCGAATTCTCTTTTTAGTATTTTGGGTTGTTTTTCCCTTTTTGCGTTTTGGTTTTTTTCTCTTCTTTTGGCAATTTCATGCATTGCCTTTGTGACCATTTGGACATTTTTATTTCTTTACCTTCTTTTCTAAAAGCCGAATCTGGTATCCCCCTCTCCTCAAATTTAGTTCACCATTCGGCCGAGCTTTGCCTTTCTTCTTCTTCCCCTCTTTTATTCTTTCGGTTTTACTCTCATAGCCAAACCTTTTATTTCCTTTTCTCAACAATTCTTTTATGGTTCCTAAGGTTTGACTAAGCCGAATTCAATTCCTTCTTTACCCTTCTACCGTTTCTCTTCTTTTCAAGTTAGCCGAATACTTCTCCCTTCTTAATGCATTGGGTTTGTGTCTGTTTAGGAATTTAGGCTCTAACAGTGGCAGACTATTACTTCGTTATTCTGTTCCGATCAACTGAGTTTGGGTAAGTATTTCTTGTTCGTGATTTGGTTCTTGGTTCTTTTATGATGGTTTTCTTCTCTGATGAAGTCGAGTGTTTCGGTTTAGGGTTACTCACTTTTTGACCCTTCTTATGTGTTTGGGTGCTCAAATGTTCGTAGGCGTTCAAGTCCTTCTTTCAACATTCAATCAATAATTGGGGTAAGTGGACTTAATGCTCATTCTTTTGTCTCTAGTTTTAAGATTCCTTTAAACAAATGGATACCAGAATAAGCCTCCTGCCTATTCGTTTCATGTTAATGGATTCTTTTGGTTAATACAACTTTTTGGTAGGAAAGGGGCGTAGATATCTTTCAATAACATCATAAGTGGATTAAATCGCATACTTGGGTGAAGTTTCGACATTCGTGGGTTAATCGTGCGAGATGCGATAAAGGTGTGTAACCACACCTTTCTTACTGTATATCGACAAGACTTGAAAAGTCAAAGTGCCGAAACTTTGGCATTTGAGGCCTCACGAGTGTGCGAGTGCTTGTGGGTAAACCGAGCCCACAAATCATGGGTGATAGACTGTAAATCCACCACAAGTGTTTCCGTGAACTTGGGCCGTTATGGGCCATGTTGGGCTAAAATGGGCCGTTTGGGCCCGATAGGCTCGTGGGCCCACACAAATTAAACCCACGGTAAGTGATAAATATTGGACTAAGCTTTGTAGGTCACATAGCTACAACTGAATTTGGGCTAAATGGGCCACACGAGCGTGTGGGCCCACTTGGGTCGAGTAATGGGCCTTGGGCCCATTTACACCGTTATGATCATTTAGGTTATCTATGTCACTCGAAGCGACTATAGGCCTTCGGAGAGGTTGTTATCTGAGTTGAAACCCTAAAATAGGTAAAATGATCGTAATACCCCTGTAGGGTAAAATGACCGTAATGCCTCTATAGGATAAAATGACCGTAATACCCCTGTATAGTACAATGACAATTATGCCCTTATGTTCCGTATGACTGATGTGCTTATGATTTACATATATGATTGTACTGAGTATGACTTTGCATACACGTAATATTTATGACATGACATACTACATGGGGTTGTGATTTCGATATGGAGGAAGTACTGTACTGGTGACTATGTCACATTCACTGTTACTGGTGGCTTTGCCACATTTACTGTTTCTGGCAGCTATGCTGCATTATTATTACTGGTAGTTTTACTACGATATTGGTGTGTTGGCTGGGTGGGTCGATTTATATCCCCACATTGTGTGTTGGATGGTACGGGCGGTGTGCTGGCTGGATTTAGGTAGGATGCATAATTGCATTACACCATACTGATACTGTATTGGGCTTAGGCCTAGACTGTTACTGTATAGGGCTAAGGCCCAGACTGTAATGAACTAAATAGGGCTCAGGCCTATATTGTTATTGCATGCATCGTTTACTGTGTGACTGATAAGGGGCTACACACTGAGTTTTCGTAAACTCACCCTTTCTTTTCAACTGCACAGTTAATCCACAGCCTTAGACGATTTGGTGCTGCGAGGGACTTGGAGGTGGCCACACGACTGCTGTGTCTTGTATTTGACTTTATTTAATTTAGATTTCACTTTTGGGTTTTTAATTTTGTAATTGGGCTTTGGATTATATATTTTTAAACTGCTAGTCTAGGTAAAGACGAGTTTTTTTAAAACAATTACTGTTTTCTAAAACACGGGTTTTAAACTTCATCGACTTAAAAAGCTTCCGTGTTTTTAAATCAATTTAATATAACACTGATGGTTAAGAAGGTAAACGTTTTGATGAGAACTTTTGTTAATTACTGATAAAAGGATTTAAATTCAGTAACGAATTTTTATCGAAAGGATCAATTTTCGAAAAACACTCCGATATGACACGCCAAATTTGGCCATAACGTCTAGACCGGGTTTGGAGTGTGTTTGAGAAGCTTAGGTTGAAGTTTGGGCTTTTGCAAAAATTTTAGTTTTCCCCTTAAGTGAACCTTGGCTTTAGCTTGTAGGCCTTATAAATATTTGTGGATAAAATGTGTCATAAAAAGAGCCTTATGGCTTGGTCGCAAGTGACGTGTTGAGCAACTGAGAGGGCTTGGGTTCGAATTCCATTGTATCAAAAGGATATTTATTTTGCTACTTGGGGCTGCAAGTGTTTATGGTAGACTAAAACTCTATTGAGTGGTTGTGGACTTGGTAAAAGCGGAGGGGATCAAGGGGTAGGATGTTGGTTGTTGGGGATTTGAAGGAGTGGATTATGGAGAAAAGGATGGAGTGAATCAAGGAATTTGAAGCTAGGAGAGTTGTAGCTGAATTAGGTAGCTTGTATGTGAATATTCGGCTAAAGGGTTTGGGGAGTGCATGTACGGCAACTTGAGAGTGTATAGGTGCCGAATTCTCTTTTAGGCATTTTGGGTCGTTTTTCCCTTTTTGCGTTTTGGTTTCTTTCTCTTCTTTTGGCAATTTCGTGCATTACCTTTGTGACCATTTGGACATTTTTCTTTCTTTACTTTCTTTTCTAAAATCTGAATCTGGTATCCCTCTCTCCTCAATTTTAGTTCACCATTCGGTCGAACTTTACCTTTCTTCTTCTTTCCCTCTTTTATTCTTCCGGTTTTACTCTCATAGCCGAACCTTTTATTTCATTTTCTCAACAATTCTTCTATGGTTCCTAAGGTTTGACTAAGCCGAATTCAATTTCTTCGTTACCCTTTTACCGTTTCTCTTCTTTTCAAGTTAGCCGAATACTTCTCCCTTCTCAATGTATTGGGTTTGTGTCTGTTTAGGAATTTAGGCTCTGATAGTGGCCGACTATTACTTCGTTATTCCAATCCTATTAGCTGAGTTTGGGTAAGTATTTATTGTTCGTGATTTGGTTCTTGGTCTATTTATGATGGTTTTATTCTTTGATGAAGCTGAGTGTTTCAGTTCAGGGTCACTAACTCTTTGACCCTTCTCATGTGTTTGGGTGCTCAAATTTTTGTAGGCGTTCAAGTCTTTCTTTCAGGGCTCAATCAATAATCGGGGTAAGTGGATTTATTTTGGCTGAATGCTCATTCTTTTGTCTCTAGTTTTAAGATTCCTTTAAATGAGTGGATACCAGAATAAGCCTCTTGCCTATTCGTTTCATGTTAATGGTTTATTTTGGTTAATACAAGCTTTCGGTAGGAAGGGGCGTAGATATCTTTCAATTAACATCATAAGCGGATTAAACGCATAGTTGGGTGAAGGTTCAACATTCGTGTGTTAATCGTGCAAGCTGTGATAAATGTGTGTAACCACACCATTCCTTACTGTAAATCGACATATGATTGATGTGTTTATGATTTACATATATGATTGTACTGAGTATGACTTTGCATACACGTAATATTTATGACATGACATACTGCATGGGTTGGGATTTTGATATGGAGGAAGTACTATACTGGTGACTATGTCACATTCACTGTTACTTGTGGCTTTGCCATATTTACTGTTTCTAGAAGCTATGTTGCATTATTATTACTGGCAGTTTTGCTGCAATATTGGTGTGCTGGCTGGGTGGGTCACTTTAGATCCCCACATGGTGTGTTGATTGGCAGGGGCGGTGTGTTGGCTAGATTTGGGTGGGATGCATAATTGCATTACACTCTTCTGATACTGTATTGGGCTTAGGTCCACACTGTTATTGTATAGGGCTAAGGCCCAGACTATAATGATACTGAATAGGACTGAGGCCCAGACTGTTACTGCATGCACTGTTTACTGTTTGACTGATAGGGGGCTACACCCTGAGTTTTCGTAAACTCACCCTTTCTTTTCAACTGTACAGGTAATCCCCAGCCTTAGACGATTTGGTGCTGCGACGGACTTGGTGGTGGCCAACGACTACTGTGTCTTGCATTTGACTTTATTTAATTTAGATTTCACTTTTGGGTTTTTAATTTTGTAATTGGGCTTTGGATTATATATTTTTAAACTGCTAGTCTAGGTAAAGATGAGTTTTTTTTAAATAATTACTGTTTTCTAAAACACACGTTTTAAACTTCATCGGCTTAAAAAGCTTCCGCGTTTTTAAATAAATTTAATATAACACTGATGGTTAATAAGGTAAACGTTTTGACAAGAACTTTCGTTAATTACTAATAAAAGGATTTAAATTCAATAACGG
This sequence comes from Gossypium hirsutum, assembly GCF_007990345.1. NCBI lineage: Eukaryota > Viridiplantae > Streptophyta > Magnoliopsida > Malvales > Malvaceae > Gossypium > Gossypium hirsutum. The sequence continues at coordinate 78,061,452 of NC_053431.1, read as the reverse complement.
ATATTTATCGAAAGGATCAATTTTCAAAAAACACTCCGATGTGACACGCCAGATTTAGCCATAACATCTAGGCCAAGTTTGGGGTGTTACATTATAGTATTATTCGGATATTTGGTTATGACATTGAAGTTGATTATGAGTTTAGACAATCATTTATGTATTAGTATGTTTGAGTTGTAATATGCACAAATGAATGCCATGTTAATTAAACGTATTGACATATATTCAATATTAGTGTTTGAATGTCTTAATATTTATACATGGAATTTTCCATGTAGATATCTATGTTATGATTTGATTAGTCGAATACTATGTAAGAGATGCAAATATATTTCGTTTAATGAAGTTATATTATCTTAAGCATAAATAACAACGATTAACATCTTTTAAACCTTGTATGGTACGATAATACCTTATAACCCTAATCTGACGACTGATACGGGTTAGGGGTATTACAGCTGTGTGGTGTTAATTGATGAAAAATGAAAGATATGTGTTGGGTTAATAGGTTTTGTATTCGAATTTTTGATGAATTTGAGTATTTTGGACTAATTTGTGAAATTGAGATTTTGAGGGACTAAAATATGAAATAAATGAAATATATGGGCTTATATGGGCTAGAGGAAAATTTGGCCTAGCATGTGGAATATGAAATTATGTGTATTTTTTGATTTTATGAATTAGGGACTAAAGTGTTAAAAAGTGAAAATGTAAGGGCTAATTTGTAAAATGCCCCAAATATGTGCATATGGATTGAATTGAATGATTTTTTGAATAAAATAGTTAAATTTGAATGTGTATAGATCAAGAACCAAAGAAAACAAAATTAGATCAGGGAAAGTCGAAAGTAGTTTAATAGCCGTTTGTTTCCGTTCATTCCCGTATGAGGTAAATCGATATATAAATAAATGTGTTTGACTTGAGTTATTACTGCTTATATGTTAATGAATAATGATGAATGGCTATTTGAGTTGAATATGAGAAATCCGAGAAAGTTCTGATAATGTGACAACGTCTGAAAAGTCTCGTAAGAACCATAGGAATAGTTAGGATACATATGTCATGACATAGGATTCCGATATCTAATTTCGTGTAAGAACACGTCTGGGACATTGGCATCAATTTGAGATTTACGTGTAAGACCATGTCTGGGACATCGACATCTTATTTGATTTTGTGTAAGACCCTGTCTGGGACAGTGGCATCGATATTTGATTACATGTAAGACCACGTCTGGGACGTTGGCATTGTACGAGCTTTCCGAGCTATTCGCGTATCCTATTTGATTCCGTACAGTTCAACGAGCATCTCGAGAAATGAATAACTATGTGAATTATATCCAAATCAGGTACGTATAAACTGTATATGGAATTGGGTAATGAAAGGTGAGTATGAATATGATCTTTTGATATATGAGCTACATGGAAATGTGATGTATTTATAAGTAAGTGATTATGAACAATTAAGCTGCATGAGAAATATGAACTTGCTATTGTGTTATGCCATGATTTGTATGAATGAATTGGTTTATAATTGTGATATGTGATAAGTTTATTTGTATATGGCTTACTAAGCTTTTGAAAGCTTACTTTGTGTGTGTTTGCATTGTTTTATAGATATCGAAGCTACTGAAAGCTCGGGGATCGTCGAGGATCATCACCACAATATCGAACTCTATTTTGGCACGTTTTGAACATGTGAATATTAAAGTATGGCATGTATAGGCTAGAAGTATTTGAATATGATTTGTGAATTGTATATCATGCCATGTGATATGGCTAGATTAAAGGTTCTATTTGGTTTGATTTTTGGTATATAAGTTGTGTTAAGAAATGGTATGTTTTGAAGTGCATAATTGGCCTAGTGAGAAATGGTTAATTTGGTAAGTTAGTTATTTGAATTAGTTATGAAAATGATATGATTTTAATATGAAAAATGGATGTGAAAAATTGGGATAATGACATGTATGAATGAATGAGTTCGATATGTGATTTTGGTATGTTTCAGTTTGGATAAAAAGAATGAAATTGATTGGTGACATTATGGATTGAATTATGCATATTTGAGTATGGTTTTGGTTGCTATTTGGTCATGAATTTTTCTTTGATTTTGGATTTATAGGGATAACCGTTAAAGGTGGCAAATTGGCTTTGCAAATAGTGTATTTTTGTCCATACGGGCAGAGGCACAGGCGTGTGTCTCAGCCGTGTGCGACACACGGTTATGTTGCACAGCCGTGTGTCCCCTAGGGTAGTCCTAAAATTTAAAGTCAGTCTTGAGCATGGCCTAGATACACGGGTGTGTCTAGTGGCCGTGTGAGGCACACAACCTTTGCACATGGGCATGTGTGGCTATTTCGAAGGGTACACGGGCTAGATGTGACCCAAGTCTATTTCAACCACGGCCAAGGCACATGGGCTTGTCTCTGGCCGCGTGGTACAAGTCAGTATGTATGCCCTGTTTAGCCACGGCTTAGACACATGGGCGTGTCTAATGCTGTGTGAGGTATACGGCCTAATCATACGGGCGTGTGACCTCTGTAACTTTGAAAATTTGTTAAGTTTCTGAGAAATTTTGTATGTGCTCGGTTTAGTCCCGACCCCTTGCTAAAGCATGTTTAAGGTCTCAATGACCTAATAAAGGGACTTTGAAATGATGTTTGACTATGATGCTATAATGTGTGGATGATATTTGTGAATTGATTATTAAATGTTCCGATACATCCGGTAATGCCTCATTACCCTAGCCCGGCAACGGATACGGGTTAGGGGTGTTAAAATTTGACTCTTTTTTTAATGATTTTCATTTTTTTGAGATCATTGCTTCGTATTCTAGCTAGCCCTTACCTAAATTTTTGAATTTGTTCATGATTTTGTAAAGTGCCATTGTTGAATACTTGAGTTCTTTGATGTTTAATGATAGATTATGGAAGTTTGATGATAGTTTTACAAGTGTTGTTAAGTGATTTTTGACAAAAATGTCAAATAAGGATTTAATTGTGAAAAGGTAAAATTATGTGGTTAAAAGTGTGAAATAATGAAAATAAATGGGCTGCTAGAAGTCCCTATGAAATTTGGCTACCATGGGATTATGGTTTAATTGTGTAATTTTGAATTTTTATGTATTAAAGACTAAATTGCAAAGTAGTCAAAAGTCTAGGGGTAAAATTTTAAATTTGCCAAAATGAATGTGCATATACCATTTTTTTATTTGAAAAATGGGAGTCGACTTAAAAATAAAAATGGAGTCGCCACAGATCATTTTTCGAGGTGTGATCGGATCACATTGAGATTGATCATTTTAATAAAACATTTTGATTTATTAAAACAATGATTTTGGGTCTACGGAATTCGAGAAAAAAAGGGTTCGGGAGTCGGTTACGCACGAGGAAGGGTTAACACCCTCGTAACGCCCAAAATTGGTACCAATTGATTAATTAATGCCCTATTGTCTAAAATTTAAAAAAAATATTTTGAAATACAATTTCTTTTAAAACATTTGAATAACTCAAATTGAACATTAAAATTCTCTTGTTTTGAAGGAATATAATATCACATCTAGCACGTTAGGACACGATTCTTTAAACCTTTGAAACCACGATCAATTCTTATTTCCAAAAGCTCATACATTTGAAAATTATAAAAGGATATTCAATTATTTGGTCCAATGAAAAACCGAAACCCAACATGTTGGGGCACGATTTCTCAGATTTCTAAACATAGAACATTGCCTTTATTTTTTAGAAATCCTTATCTCGAGATACAAAATGTCATATCCAGTGAGTTAGGACAGAACACCTCGAATTCCTAAGATAAGCTTTTATTTGAAACTTATGTATTTTGATTGAAAAAGGGGTACTCGGTTACATAGATTCAACGAGGAAAATTGGAACCCAGTAAGTTAGGGCACGATCTTCTCGAAGATGCCAAGTACCGAGTATTGCCTTATTTTGAAAACTTTTGAATAAAATGATTTTAAAACTTAAACGATTTTAAAACACGACCTTTTAAACAAATAAAATACAGTGGAATAATAATGTACAACGCAAAGCAATAATTCATAAACAAAATGTTATAATAATGAATCACAAATAACAAATAAATACAAAGAAAGAAAATTTAAAATAAAATATAAAACAATTCTAAGCAAATGATACATAAAAAGAATTTAAAATTGATATTATAAAAGCGATCTAAAGTGTATAAAATAATTTAAAAAAAAATAGTATCCATTCAAAATAAAATAATATATAAAACTCTTTAAGAACAATGTAACGCCCCGAACCCGAGACCGTCACCGGAGTCGAACACGAGGTGTTAACAGACTTTTAAAAATTTTCCAGACACTGCCAATCTGCGTAATAGTCGCTTTAAAAATCATATCTTGAGTTTCACAACTCGAAAATCAGTTTCGTGATTTTTCCCTGGAACTAGACTCATAGACCCATCTACATATTTTTTTCTAGAATTTTTGGTTTGGCCAATTAGTACAGTTTATTAGTCAAAATATCCCATGTTACAGGGATCGACTACCCTGACCTTTGCGCATTACCACTTGGATATCTCCTTGTACAGGGCTCCAATACTGATGCCGTTTGTTTCTATAGAAACTAGACTCAGAGAGGAATCTATACATATATGGTATGACTCCTAATTATCTCTGGTTAATTTATGGTAAATTTTCAAAGTCGAAACAGGAGATCCAGAAACCGTTCTGGTCCTGTTTCACGAGAACTTTAATATCTCTTAATATACTGTTCATATGATTGTTTCGTTACTTTCATATGAAAATAGATTCATCAAGGTTTGGTTACATAATTTATTCACTATTTAATTCCATTCCTACAAATTTTTGTGATTTTTCAAATCCACACCACTGCTGCTGTCAGCATCTGTTTTCAAGGTAAACTTTACCTATTTCGTGGTTACCATGGACCAACTAGGGTTTTGTCATACATAGGTCCACATATGATCATATTTAGCCATTCCAATGGCTGATCATTTGCCCAACACTTCCATTCCAAACCATAGTCACATCATGAAACCATATATACATACATAAACACAAATGGTCTAATGCCATACTCCACTTCTACAAGCCATTTTCGCATGGCTGTACACACATACATCACAAAAAGTGCTTAAAACAACAAGGGGTAGTCCTATACATGCCATATCCAGAGTTCAACTAAAATAGTACCAAAGAGCTTTGATAGTGTGGATGACTTCGACTTCGATGATCCCGAATCCGATAGCTAACGAACAAAATCTATAAAACAGAGAGCCAAAGCAACGGGGTAAGCATTTTAAAGCTTAGTAAGTTTCAAGTAATGAATTCGGCTTTGACTAAAGTATTACATTCACATAACTAAATGAATCACTTTATTAATACACATTCTCATAATCATGCTTACTTCACAATTCGTCAACATATATACACACACAAGGTATCAACCCATATAAAAGCCCAAAAGTTCGTTAGTCGATTGAACGAATACTACTTAAAACGAATCGACTTTTCCGAAGCACATGCAAACATACCTTATCGTTTGGGTTTGTTGAGCGTATTAATTGAATTTATTACAGCACAAAACGCTCACATTCATGCCCAAGTTTCTTCGGAATTTAGCCGGATATTACCACAAGCACAATTGCCTTCGGGTCTTAGCCCGGGCATAGCAACTCGCACGAATGCCTTCGGGTCTTAGCCCGGATATATCAACTTGCACAATTGCCTTCGGGTCTTAGCCCGGATATATCAACTCGCACAAATGCCTGCGGGTCTTAGCCCGGATATATCAACTCGCACAAATGCCTTCGGGTCTTAGCCCGGATATATCAACTCGCACAAATGCCTGCGGGTCTTAGCCCGGATATATCAACTCGCACAAATGCCTGCGGGTCTTAGCCCGGATATATCAACTCGCACAAATGCCTTCGGGTCTTAGCCCGGATATATATACAAATGCTAATGCACACATATATCAATAATCATAACACATCCATATCTTATTTTCGTTACTAAGGCTCAAACACAAAACATTTATTAAACCTTTCCAATTTTCGGCTCAATAGCCACACACAAAGAGCATGATTTCATTTGGCTTTATAACATAGTCTCTATGCACATTCGGCTATCCATCATAGTATGACTAATCATTTCAATATAATTCAAGTGGGGTCATTACTCGAAGACTTACCTCGGATGTTGTCGAACGACTTCAATGGCTATTCAATTACTTTTTCCTTCCCTTTATCGGATTTAGTTCCCCTTTGCTCTTGAGCTTAAGTTCAACAAATTTTAAAATAGTCATTAATCGACTATTCAAGTATTACTTTCAGAATAATATATATATTGATTCGACTTTCACACACATAGATTATAGTAAGCTTTATAAAAATCAATAAATAATTCATTAGCAAATTTTCATTAATGTTTACAACAAAATCACATATTCACTACGAGCTGTTTTTCCTGAGCAGTAGTCACTAAATTATTTATAACTGGAGCTACAAAACTCCAAATCACTTGCCGTTAATTTTCCCTGAATATAGACTCGTATATCTTCCATCCATAAAATTTTCAGAATTTTAGGCTTGGCCAATCAATACTAGATTTTTCTTAAAGTTTCCCCTGTTTCACTGTTTGACTAATCTGACCACTCTTCACTACGAATCAAATTTCTCATTTTAAAGAATTCAAAATGTGTTGTATTTGATTTCATTTGAAACTAGACTCATTAAGGAGTCTAAGCATATAAATTTTATCTTATAATCATTTTTGTACAATTTATAATGATTTTCTAAAAACAGAACAGGGAATCTAGTAGTCGTTTTGACTCAGCCCCACAATACTTCAAATATCTCAAGATCGGTAACTCTTTTGTTTTTATAGTTTCTTTTGTAAGAAAATAGACTCTTCAAGCTTTAATGACATAATTTACTCAGCTTCTAATTCAACTCCTACAAATTATGGTGATTTTCCAAAATCACCTTACTGCTGCTGTCCCCAAGCAGATTATTACCAAATCAAATACTAACATTTGCATTTCACCTTAATAGCTAGCTTAGCAAACCTTAATTTAACATATAATTCACACATATCACATTCCAAGCATTCACTCTATTCTATCACTTAAGGTATAAACATTACTCAATAACTTCCTAATTCAAATTCGGCAACTACACCAAGACCATTTTAACTCGTTTCTCATCCAAATAACATGAACCACAACCATTTCTTGAACATTTTCTCATGGCCGATTGCTCATGTTACCAACAAGATTCAAGATTTGAACATGGGCTAACTAAGGGACTTAGTAACTAGCTTAATACATTCAACAATTTCCAAAAGCTACCATGAATTACATACCTTATTCAAGACTAGAAGGAGTGGCCGAATGTTTTACTTCCCCTTCCCCCTTCTTCTTAGCATTTTCGGCCAAGGATGATAAAAAATGAACAAAATTTTTTTTTCTTTAGATTTGGCTAGCAAGAACATGAATGATGATCCCCTTTTTTTTTCATTACTTTTCTTTTATTCTCTCTTTTATTTATTTTATTACTAACATTTTGACACAAAATAACATTTTTTTATTTGTGCCATACTTATGCCATAATTCCAATATAAAAAAATTTGCACAAATGCTTATCATGCCCATCATGGCCGGCCACTATGTTTTAAGGTGGGAAATTTGACATGCAAATCCACCTATTTCATACTATAAGTTATTTGGCCACTATAAATTAGCCCATAGCATTTGCAAAAATTTTCACATGAGTCATATTTCATAATTTCACTCACAATTGGCAAAATCAAAGCATGAAATTTTCACACATGCACTTTCACATGAAATAAACATAGAATATAACATCTAATTATTTTTGTGACTCGGTTTAGTGGTCCCGAAACCACTTTCCGACTAGGGTCAATTTAGGGCTGTCACAAACAATATATAAACAATTCAAAATATATAATGTATGAAAAAAAAGTAAAAAACATATATAAGAAAAATAATAATGAAAATAATATTAGTATATAAATAGAAATAAAAATATAATAAATAGAAATATAATAATAGTAGAAATATAAATAGATAAATAAAAATTAGATAAATAATAATAGTATTAGAATAAGAAAATAAATATAAATAGAAACATAATAATAATAGCAATAATATATTAAAATAGTTAATTTGATAATAAAATAGCGAAAATAAAAAAAAGATTAAATCGAACCTTAAAGTAAAATTTTGGGGCAAATAAAAAATAAATAAAAGGAAATGGATCAATTTGAATATGCGAATAACAAGGAGGGACCAAAAGGGAAATAATCCCCACCGTCCAAAACGCACAGTTTCAAGGAGGACCAAAATGCAGTTAAAACCAATTTTAGGGCAAAAAAAATGAAAACTTAATTGCAAAACAATAAAAAAACGGAAGGGTTAAAAGCAATTGGACGAATTTAGAAAAAACAAAGAAATTGAAATGAAATGGACAAAATTCCCACGTAATTGAAAGAGAAAAGAAAATAATTCAATTCCAATGGAAAAGAAAAAGAGAGAATAATCCAATTCCAAATTGAAGTAGGAATACAAAAGTAATTCATCCAAGTCTCCCCCATTCAAAGGACAAAATACCCCTATTTATATACATGGGGTTTACTAAAATTAGCTTAAATAATTTAATAATAAAATAAAAGAAAATAAAAACAAAAAAAAATCATATCTTCCTATTTTTAGCCTTTTACCAAGTCAACAAATTTTGAACTCCTTGGCTTTCTCCATCTTTTTGATTTGGCCACGATTTAATGATTTACTTTCAATTTGGCTTGTTTTCTACCGATTGCATCCTTTGACTTTATTTATTCGGTTATTATGTTTTGGGGGCCCAGGTAAAAATTAGCTTATTACAGCTGCCCCTCTTTGCTCATTTTCGTGTAACGAGAATGGAGCAAATACTATCAAATGGCAAATTTTGCCTGAGCCTGTTGAGTCTCGTTTTCTTCCTTTCTTTAGGTAGCCTCGGTTGAACTCACTGCATCTTCAGGGGTATAGGAATTTTCATTTCAATCTGCTCCACTATTGCTTAGGGAGATATGATCTGTAATTTCAAGCCTGCTCTACTATTGCTCAGGGAGATAAGGATCACCGTCTTCGATCTGCTCCACTATTTCTTAGGGAGATAAGATCTGTAATTTCCAGCCTGTTTCCCTACTGCTTAGGGGGATAAGGCTCACCATCTTCGATCCGCTCCACTACTGCTTAGGGAGATAAGATCTGTAATTTCCAACCTGTTTCCCTACTGCTTAGGGGGATAAGGCTCACTGTCTTTGATCAGCTTCACTACTGCTTAGGGAGATAAGATCTGTAATTTCCAGCCTGCTTCCCTACTGCTTAGGGGGATAAGGCTCACCGTCTTCGATCTGCTCCACTACTTTTTAGGGAGATAAGATCTATAATTTTCAGCCTGTTTCCCTACTGCTTAGGGGTATAAGGCTCACAGTCTTCAACCTACTCCACTACTGCTTAAGGAGATAGGGTGATCTGTCATTTTCAGCCTGTTTTCCCTACTGCTTAGGGGGATAAGGCTCACCGTCTTCGATCTGCTCCACTACTGCTTAGGAAGATAAGATCTGTAATTTTCAGTCTGCTTCCTTGCTACCCCAGGAAGATAAGACTTGTATCTTCAGCCAACTCTCTTGCTACATCAGAGAGATAACGTTGGTGGCTAAAATCTGCTCCATTGCCGATACATGGAGATAAGACTCGCCATTTTCGATCTGCTCCACTACTGCTTAGGGAGATAAGATCTATAATTTTCAGTCTACTTCCTTGCTACCTCAGGAAGATAAGACCTGTATCTTCAATCTCCTCTCTTGCTACCTTAGAGAGATAAGGCTGGTGGCTAAAATCTACTCCATAGTCGATACATGGAGATAAGACTCACCATTTTAGATCTGCTCCATAGTTGATACATGGAGATAAGATCTGTAATTTTCAGTTTGCTTCCTTGCTACCTCAGGAAGATAAGACCTGTATCTTCAACCTGCTCTCTTGCTACCTCAGAGAGATAAAGCTGGTGGCTAAAATCTGCTTCATAGCCGATACATGAAGATAAGATCTGTAATTTTTAGTCTGCTTCCTTGCTACCTCAGGAAGATAATACTTGTATCTTCAACCTACTCTCTTGCTACATTAGAGAGATAAAACTAGTGGCTAAAATCTGCTCCATAGGCGATACATGGAGATAAGAATCGCCATCTTTGATCTGCTCCGCTACTGCTTAGGGAGATAAGATCTGCAATTTTCAGTCTGCTTCCTTACTACCTCAGGAAGATAAGACTTGTATCTTCAACCTGCTCTCTTGCTACGTCAGAGAGATAAGGCTGGTGGCTAAAATCTGCTCCATTGCCGATACATGGAGATAAGACTCGCCATTTTCGATCTGCTCCACTACTGCTTAAGGAGATAAGATCTGTAATTTTCAGTCTACTTCCTTGCTACCTCAGGAAGATAAGACTTGTATCTTCAACCCGCTCTCTTGCTACCTTAGAGAGATAAGGTTGGTGGCTAAAATCTGCTTCATAGTCGATACATAGAGATAAGACTCGCCATTTTAGATCTACTCCATATCTGATACATGAAGATAAGATCTGTAAGTCTGCTTCCTTGCTACCTCAGGAAGATAATACCTGTATCTTCAACGTACTCTCTTGCTACCTCAGAGAGATAAAGCTGGTGGCTAAAATCTACTCCATAGCCGATACATGGAGATAAGATCTGTAATTTTCAGTCTACTTACTTGCTACCTCAGGAAGATAAGACTTGTATCTTCAACCTACTCTCTTGCTACATCAGAGATATAAGACTGGTGGCTAAAATCTACTCGATAGCCGATACATGGAGATAAGAATCACCATCTTTGATCTGCTCCGCTACTGCTTAGGGAGATAAGATTTGCAATTTTCAATCCGCTTCCTTGCTACCTCAGGAAGATAAGACTTGTATCTTCAACCTGCTCTCTTGCTACATCAGAGAGATAAGGTTGGTGGCTAAATTCTGCTCCATAGCCGATACATAGAGATAAGACTCGCCATCTTTGATCTGCTCCACTACTTCTTAGGGAGATAAGATCTGTAATTTTTCGATGTCGTTACACTGTTCTCTGGGGAACATGCCCTGTAGACTCGGTTTCACATGTCTATGTATTATGCCAAATGATTAGAATGCTATAACCAAAATGAATCAGATGCTCCTAACCAAATGTGCTGTGAATGATATGAATGTAGAAATGTCATGAGAATGATTCCTTTTTAAAATCTTAAATTGTCATCATCCGTTATTCATTAGAGTTTTATCAAGGTCGTATTATGCTGCCTTTTTTCTCAACTAGAATTTTCCAACAGAAGACCCGTAGAAACACATATTCTGCTCAACTGGTTTGCCCCATTATAACCTCAGGGTCCATTTCACTGTACTTCTGGGACCTAAGGTTTGTACCATCTTCAAACCCTTCTCTGCAACTCAGGAGTATAGGACCTGAATCTTTCATCAATTCGGTCTATTACACCATTCCCCGGGTGTCATGACCAGATGTGTACACCTGTTATTTGCATGAATAAGGAATATCAATTTTTCTCGAGAATGATCCCCTCATGCTTGGGTTGATCATTATTTGTCGAGGTTGTATCACCGACTCAATATCTTGTCTCTTCGTTCAACTGATAAAAAGTCCAAAGAGATAATCATCTTTCTCTAATATTTCTAGCCCTTAGGCTTGGTGAGTTCTAAACAATAGTCCTATTTTAGGTTCTTGTATTATTTAAAAGCTTTCCAGAGTAATATGGATAACTTGTTTTGTGAAAGTTTTATTAGTCCACTAATCATTATTTCAATGCAAAATGTAGGAAAAAGATCGGAACAATGGACCAGATGCATAGCTCGAAGCAAGTAAGTTAGCTAAGGACAACAAATGCAATTAAGAAAGAAATTTATTGGGATGTATCTTGAAAAGAATAAGATAATCAAAGATATCAAATCCAAAATGGGTAAAATGGAAAACTAAGTGCCTCAGATATCGCAGCTTTAGCTTCTCTGTACTAACTTTTTGAAAACTATTTTGAGCTCAATCTGTGTTTAGGGAATCCGGAGAATTTTGTCGATACCCCAAGACGTAGCATACTTCTTTATTGTTAATTCAGGCATAGTAAGACTATTGTATGCCCCATTTTAATCCAAATTTGAGCCGTCCTTTTCGGGTTTTCAACTCAAATCCCCTTTGGTCTTAAGGCGCCCTTTGCAGGTTTTGCTCATTGGCCTCTCCTGTTTCTTTTTTTTGTGTTTTTTTGAAACTATTAACTGTGATCGAATCTGAGTTCACTGAATTGGCAAAGTCTTTGCTATCCATCTCGGTCAATATTAATGCTCCTCCAAAACATGCCTTTTTTACTACATAAGGTCCTTCCTAGTTTGGCATCCACTTTCCTCTAAAGTCATTTTGTATAAAAAGGACCCTCTTCAACATCAGGTCTCCAATTCTCTAGGATGAACCCCCTTTGTCGTAAGCCCGCATCATTTGATCGTGCCTAATATCCTTCAAATTTGACTGATCATATCGAGATTGGATCCATTATACCTCATCCAACTTTAGTTCTAGCAAGACTCGAAGAAAAGAAATAATCGACAAAATGCTTCCATTCCACAAACTAATGAGAAAAGCATTGCCCCGATGAAGGTCTTAGCCGACGTTTGATAAGTATAGAGGGTAAACGGTAACTTCTTTATGTCAATCTTTACAAGTCTCGGTCACCTTTCACAATCTTTTTTTGTTTCTTTCTTTTTGGCTAACTTTACTACACTGTGATATGGTGTTTGATCTTTGAACAGACTGCAAGCTTTTGACATTGTGCAGTTGCATTAGACATGATCTTTTCTGATATTTCTTGTCACCACCTGATCTTTCCCCCTTTTTTCTTTGGAATTTGATGACTATCGACCTTGTATATTGGCATATGAAGTGACCTTCACCCTCTTTGTGAAGTCATCGATGACTATCAAGATGAAACGATTAGACGAGAATGACCTGATAACATCCATGCCCCCCGTAGAGAAAGTCTGTAGAGAAATGAATGAGGCACATGAATCTTGTCTCCCTAAATACTGCCTGACTGATACAATCCCCGTCTATGGTGGATCAATAGTACCCAAACTCATGATTAGTGTGGCTACCGTGAAACTATTAACATGTATCCTTCTAACACCGTATAGACATTAGCGTCCACAGGTCTTAATATCCCGGGCATATCCTGACATGATTATGTGAAAACATCTTGAAATTCTTGGAGTAACTCAATGATGATTAGCTTTGTCTTCATGGCAATGCAGGCTCCGATTTTTACCTCTTGCTCATAATGTCCACTGACCCTTTGTAGAGTAGGATCTATTTTTCATCATGTTCTACCATCCTTAACAAAATCAGGACATAGGTTACAATCTCTTTCATCTTCAAAGTCTTGAGATCCACTTAAACACCCTAAAAGGGAGTCAGTTACAGCGTTGCTCATGTCGTTGATATTTGGGGACCTATTGTAGGTACAAAGGCATATTTCCAAAGAATAAATGATTCTAAGGATGATTATTTGTATGATATGATCATGAATGAAGAATAAAAGAATATTTAAAAGACAGTCCAAAGAACAAAAGATTGCATACTATGAAATGGAAAAAAAATGAAAGAATATTTGCTCAAAAAAATACATTTTATTGAAATAAAAATTCTGGACACAAGCCTATGTCACAAAAGGAATCTTATTGCCTCTAGGCTTAAAACAACAAGTGTGTTTTGAATATTACACTAGATTAGCTCTAAAAATATAGGAATCTCTTCCATAGTCCCATTGTTCAAAACACTCCCAAGTATGCAAGGATTTGGAAACTTTTATTCTCCGATTCTCTCTTCGAATATGTCATTCAGATTCCCCGATATTCCTTCCCCTTTTGACTTGTTCAAGGCATCGTAACCCTTTTTCCCCCACTTTCAAATATTGCATTTACTCCATTGTCAGAGCGATTAGGTTCTGAGGAATCGTCGAACTTTACAATTCCCATTTCAATGAACCTTTCGACCAACTTTTTAAATGTAGTGCAGTTTTCAATTGAGTGTCCTGTTATTCTCGCGTGGTACTCGCATTGGGCATTCTCATTGTACCATTTTGGGAATGGAGGTTGCACGAGTTCTGAGTAGAATGGGGACACCACATGCACATCAAAAATATTCTGATACAACTCCTTATATGATATCGGGATAGGCGTCAATTGGAGCTTTTCTGTATTTGGCCTCGAGTTGGTTCCTGCCTTGAAGTGTCTTGATAACTAGTGGTTACAGCCCTCGGCCGGCCTACGTTGACCAATTTGGAAGGCATGCTTACGATGTTCATTTCATTTTCCTTGTTTCTCGGGGTTGTCTTTTTAGCGCCCTCTTTCGCATCTATCTTTCCACTTCTTACCGCATTTTCAATCATCTCACCAGATATTACTATATCTGAAAAGCTCAGAGTAGTGCTTTCGAACATATGGTTAATGAATAGGGCTTTCAGAGTATTGATGAAAAGTATGGTAGTTTCTTTTTCTATGAGAGGTGGCTAAACTTGTATGACAACTTCCCTCCACCTTTGGGCTATTACCGGAAACTCTCATTCAGTTTTTTTTCCATGCTCTGTAAAGTGATCCTATTAGGAGTCATATCTGTCAAATGACCATATTGCTTCATGAAGGCCCATGCTAAATCCTTTCATGAATTGATCTGGGTACGGCTCAATTGGTTGTACCATTTGGACGTTGCCCCAACCAGACTTTCTTGGAAACAGTGAATCAATAATTGGTCATTGTTGACATATCCAGTCATTCGTCTGCAAAACATGGTGATGTAAGCTTCGAGATAGCTAGTCCCATTATACTTTTCAAATCTAGGCATTTTGAACTTGTAGGAAAGAATAAAGTCCGGAACCAAGCTCAGGTCTCTGGCGTCAATTCCACGATAATCATTAGCATTTTCCATCGCCATGAACTTTTCCTCCTTCCATTTGTACTGTTCTTCCAGTTTCTTTGGGAGTTCCTTCTTTACTTTTTCCATTTCGTCTGGATCAGGAACTACAGGAATGACTAGATTGCCCCCCGGATTGGAGCCTGAGCCTATCGGGTAATTCACTGGTGCCAAGGTACTGACCTGATATTTCTGGATAGGCACACCTTGCAGAGATGTCTGAGCATTTTTCGGGTGAAGCCTGGAGGGTAGAGAAGCCCCTCGTTGTCCTCTCCAGCATTAATCATGGAGCTTTTTCCTTTTCCTAGCCCCTTAGTCAGTAATTGGGACAACTGATTCATCATATTCCTTTGAGACTCTAGCACTTGGCCTCTCATATCTTGCCGGATCTTTGTCAGTTGCTCTTGCATTTGCATTTGTAACTGGTATTGCATCTCTTTTTGAAATTGTTCAAGTCTTTCCAATCTTTGGTCCATAACTTTTGTCTTAATGTGACAACCCAAATTAGACCCTGGTCGGAATGTGGTTTCGAGACCACATTACCGAGCCAAAAATTTATTTTCGTGTTTTAATTGCATAAATTTGTGTGACAGTGAATATATGAGAAATTAAATGCTTAATATTAGCATTAGGATTGTGAATTAATTCAAAAAGGACCTAGTTGACGAAGTTAGAAAAGATGATAGATGAATTATAAGGATTAATTAATAATAGGGTGAGGAAGCATGGCTTTGCATGTCAAATTGCCCATAAAATTCATGGTGGCCGGCCAAGGAGTGATGATGCTCCACTCATTCTAATTTAATATGTTTCTTTGGTGAACAAATGATGGGGATAATAATAGAAAAGGGAACAAAAAAAAATGGGTGTCATACTTGCCATCTCCTAGCCGAAAAACCAAGAAAAAGAAGAGTGTTCATGTTTTCTTTCTTTTGCAATTGTTCTAACTAGAGGAAGAAGAGGAAGCAAGATTCGGCCAAGGTGGTCCTTTAGACCAAGGTATGTTCAATGATATTTTTGGAAGCTTACACTACCTTTGGGGTGATGAGTCTAGATTCTATCTATTCCATGGTTGGATTTGGGGTTGTTGGAGAGATAGGATTCGGCTAAGGAGTTTAAAAATAAAAGCTAGTTGATACCTTGATGCTATTAGCATGCTAGTTATATGGATGTGTTAAGTTGCTTGTTATGTTAGCATGAAAGTTGAAAATTGTTAAGCTATTTTGTTGGAGGTGCCGAACTTAGGACTAGGAAGAGAATGAGTATTCGGCTAACATAGTGGAAAGGTGGTGTTGCCGATTGCTAGATTTAGATTAGGGGAGTGGCTATAATGGGCATTAAGATGTGGAACTTAAGAAATGTAGTTATATGTGGACTTACATGATGTTACAAATAGATGTGAAAATATGCTAGATTAGGAAAACTCGATTAAGTGTTCATAAGATGAAATTAGGTGTTTAAATGATGTTATAGTTGACATTGTACATGTATACATGCATTTCGGCCATGGTCTTTGCTTGAATTTGAGATTTGTAATGTGATTTTCCTAAATTGTCTATGAATTTTTGGTTGTTGATTCCATGGTAATGGTATATTGAATCCATGAAAATTTAGTAAGGTTGCATTCGGCAACTTGCTTGGAATTAAAAATTGATGTCTAAGCTTAGGTGATTTCAATGATGATATATATATATTCATAAGTATATTTAGTTGATTCGGCTTTGGTAGTTGCATGAGGTTATTAGCCGAATATACTAATATACATATACACGTGAAATTGGATTGTAAATATTTAGCAAGGTGGTTAAACTAGTTAAATTATTGATTTAGCTCAAGGAGTTAAAGGAGGTGAATCGAGCAAAGGCAAAGAAAAGGTTATCGAGTAGCCGAGTTGGAACCGTCTTACCCAACACGAGGTAAGTCATTAAGCATGTAGTTGGTATTATTTCAAATGGTCATAATGTGTATGTATTGATGCTGATTGGAATGAATAAATATACATATATATATATATGCATGTACGTATGTGATGATGAAATTGTTGAATGAAAGAAAAGAGGTAAGATGTACTGAGTTGTTGATCTCGGCACTAAACGTGCGGGATGACCATTTATGACCATGAGATTGGCGCTAAGTGCGCGGGATTAAATTGTACAGCACTAAGGGTGCGATTTGACTATGTTGCACTAAGTGTGCGAAATGAATATGATGCACTAAGTGTGCGAATTGACCATGCGGCACTAAGTGTGCGAGTTTGACTATGTAGCACTAAGTGTGCGATTTTATTACGTAGCACTAAGTGTGTGAGTTGATTATATAGCACTGAGTGTGCGGGCTCAACATACATTCGTGAATCATTATGGACACTATGTGTGCGACACTATTGAGTCGATCGCGGACAGCGGATCGGGTAAGTGTCTTGAGTACGTGGCTAATAGGTGCTATGCTTATACTTGGTGTTGAGCTCGGTAAGTTCGAACCTATGTGACAAATATACTTGAAGTCACGTACATAGAATTTATCGTAGGATGGGTGAAAGGCCGTATAGTCGTTTGATTGTAACGAAAATAAATCGATTTATGAAAATACTTCAATGTCCTATTGATGAGTATATAGAATGTGAATGCATGAATTGATATGAAATTGAATCGATAGGTTGGAGGAACTATGGTATGGTTCGGTATGGATGGAGTAAATTGTCTCGATCCATTTTGTTTCCTCTTGTGATAATGTTATTGATAGATGGTAGTGCATTGCTTATGACTTACTGAGTTATAAACTCACTCGATGTTTCCTTGTCACCCATTATAGGTTGCTTGGACTCATCTAATTTTTGCGGGGTCGGGCCGTCATCGAAGTCATCACACCGGATAGCAAGTTTTGGTACTTTCTTCTTAGTTGGCTTAGAGGAACATTTTGGCATGTATAAGCTATTACGTTGTGTTTGAATTTTGGCATGTAAACTTTAAGCCATGCGAAAATGGCACGAATGTTCGAATGAGTTGGATCAAGGGTAGGCATGAAATGGGCCTAGTTACTTTCGTAACAGATGCTGGCAGCAGCAGTGTCATGAGATTGAAAAATCACTAAAAATAGTAGGAGTGGAATTAATTGATGAATAAATTATGTAATCGAAGCTCGATGAGTCTGTTTTCATGAGGAAGTAACGAAAAGATCATATGGGCAGTGTATTAAGAGATAATCAGATTTTTGTGGGACAGGGCCAGAACGGTTTCTGGATTCCCTGCTCCGACTTTGGAAATTTATTATAAATTAACCAGAGATAATTAGGGGTCGTACCATATATGTACAGATTCCTCTCTGAGTCTAGTTTTCATAGAAACAAACGGTATCAGTATTGAAGCCCCGTGCAGGGAGATATCCAAGTCGTAATGGGAAAAGGTCAGTGTAGTCGACCCCTGCAACTTGGGAGAATTTGACTAATAAAATGTACTAATTGGCCCAACCAAAAATTCTAGAAAAAAATACATAGATGGGCACATGAGTCTAGTTTCTGGGAAAAATTACGGAACTGATTTTTGAGTTACGAAACTCAAGATATGATTTTTAAAACGACTAGTACACAGATTGGGTAGTGTCTAGAAAATAAATTTTATAAGGGGTTAAAGTCAGTTAACACCTCGTGATCGACTCCGGTGTCGGTTTCGAGTTCGGGGTGTTACACTTAACACGGGTACTGTAACGACGCTTGGTTTGTAAGTTTTTATCAGTTTCCAGATTAACTAAAATAATTTCAATTAATTAGGGTCTTTTTGTGAAAATCTAATGCAATAGATGCAATGCAATGCCAATGCATGGGATGAATGCAAAAGAAAGATAGGCGTTGATTCTGAATTCAATTCTATTAGAACAAGGTTTCTAAAAACCAAATTCCTTTACATAAAATGGAATACTTATGCGGCCTTGCCCTCATATTCCAAGCAAAGACACTGATCCCTTTTCTTCGTAGAAGTCAAATCTCGTAAACTTCCAATAGATGCCTCCACTAGCTCCTTTTTGCTTGATTCGGGACATGACTTATTACTCACTTATCCTCTTGATGCTTGTTAACTCCTTTAAGAAAGTCGGGAGGTGACTCTTGAATAATCTTTATTGGCTTGAATCTTCAGGTAATAAAACAAAGTCTTGTTTTCCTCCGCGAACTATTAGCCTTCTTTCATTGTGCTTACTTTGTCCATATTCAAACAACCGTATTATAATCCACTTTATCAAGAAATCTTTTTTCTCATGATAAACTGTTCTATTTAACAATCGAATATGAATCAACACCTCCTTTCTATGATGAAAATGCAATGCAATCATAACCAAAACAAAAGAAAACACGTTAGTACAAATACAAAAATAGCAAATAGAGCACTTACTTGGGTAACCACTAGGGTTTGGAATGGCTCTACCTAGGGTAGGCTCTTAAGGCTCGTCATATGCGGTTTGGTGCTAAAGATAGGGTACCTGAACCAGCAGATTCCTCAATCCTCACCCATTATAGGCTCATGTGGATCTAGTTCAGTTCAGGGGAATACATTTCCCTATGGCCATGCAGAGGTGAAAACCTCACGAAGACATAAGTACGGATGTATCCCAGAAGCAGTCCACTATCCTATGCGAAGGTGAAAACCTCACGAAGGCATAGTTTCTCACTCCCACTTAAAAGGTGTAACCACAACGATCATGCAATGCAATGCAAAAGTATTCTAGCAAGCATAGGGATCACAAAAAAATGTAACAAAAGAATCATGATTTTCAAATCAAATTTTCAATTTTTGAAAAAAGGACAGAAAATAATCAATTTTACGGCATAAAAACAAAAATGGAGTCGCCAAGCTGTCGATACCATTTTTTTATTTGAAAAATAGGAGTCGACATAAAAACAAAAATGGAGTCGCCACCAATCTTTTTTCGAGGTGTGATCGGATCACTTTGAGATTGATCATTTCAATAAAACATTTTGATTTATTAAAACAATGGTTTTGGGTCTACGAAATTCGAGAAAAAAGGGTTCGAGAGTCGGTTACTCACGAGGAAGGGTTTGCACCCTTGTAACACCCAAAATTGGTACCAATTGACTAATTAATGCCCTATTGTCTAAAATTTTAAAAAAATATATTAATTTGAAATACAATTTCTTTCAAAACATTTGAATAACTCAAATTGAACATTAAAATTCTCTTGTTTCGAAGGAATATAATATTACATCCAGCACATTAGGACATGATTCTTTAAACCTTCAAAACCACGATCAATTGTTGATTTCCAAAAGCTCATACATTTGAAAATTACAAAAGGATATTCGATTATTTGGTCCAATGAAAAACCGAAACCCAACACGTTAGGGCACGATTTCTCGGATTTCCAAACATAGAACATTGCCTTTATTTTTTAGAAATCCTTATCTCAAGATACAAAATGTCATATCCAGTGAGTTAGGACAGAACACCTCGAATTCCTGAGAATAAGCTTTTATTTGAAACTTATGCGTTTTGATTGAAAAAGGGGTACTCGGTTACTTAGATTCAACGAAGAAAATTGGAACCCAGTAAGTTAGGGCACAATCTTCTCGAAGATGCCAAATACTGAGTATTGCCTTATTTTGAAAACTTTTGAATAAAATGATTTTAAAACTTAAACGATATTAAAACACGACCTTTTAAACGAATAAAATGCGATGGAATAATAATGTACAACGCAAAGTAATAATTTATAAACAAAATGTTATAATAATGAATCACAAATAATAAATAAATACAAATTAAGAAAATCTAAAATAAAATATAAAACAATTCTAAGCAAATGGTACATAAAAAGAATTTAAAATTGATATTATAAAAGCGATCTAAAGTTTATAAAATAATTTAATAAAATAGTATCCATTCAAGATAAAATAATATATAAAACTCTTTAAAAATAATATATAAAAAAATCAAAATATATAATGTGTGAAAAAAAGTTTGAAATATATAATATATGAAAATATTAAAGTAAATAATGTATAAAAATTTAAAATGAGCATTATATAAAAAGTTAAAATAGATAATAACAAAAAATGTAAAATAAATAAATAAATAAATAAATAAATAAATAAATAAATAGAATGTTAATAACAAAAGTAAAAAACATATATAAGAAAAATAATAATGAAAATAATATTAGTATATAAATAGAAATAAAAATATAATAAATAGAAATATAATAATAGTAGAAATATAAATAGATAAATAAAAATTAGATAAATAATAATAGTATTAGAATAAGAAAATAAATATAAATAGAAACATAATAATAATAGCAATAATATATTAAAATAGTTAATTTGATGATAAAATAGCGAAAATAAAAAAAAGATTAAATCGAACCTTAAAGCAAAATTTTAGGGCAAATAAAAAATAAATAAAAGGAAATGGATCAATTTGAATATGCGAATAACAATGAGGGACCAAAAGGGAAATAATCCCCACCCTCCAAAACGCACAGCTTCAAGGAGGACCAAAATGCAGTTAAAACCAATTTTAGGGCAAAAAAATGAAAACTTAATTGCAAAATAATAAAAAAACGGAAGGGTTAAAAGCAATTGGACGAATTTAGAAAAAACAAAGAAATTGAAATGAAATGGACAAAATTCCCACGTAATTGAAAGAGAAAAGAAAATAATTCAATTCCAATGGAAAAGGAAAAGAGAGAATAATCCAATTCCAAATTGAAGTAGGAATACAAGAGTAATTCATCCAAGTCTCCCCCATTCAAAGGACAAAATACCCTTATTTATATACATGGGGTTTACTAAAAATAACCTATATAATTTAATAATAAAATAAAATAAAATAAAAACAAAAAAAATCATATCTTCCTATTTTTAGCCTTTTACCAAGTCAACAAATTTTGAAGTCCTTGGCTTTCTCCATCTTTTTGATTTGGCCAAAATTTAATGATTGACTTTCAATTTGGCTCGTTTTCGACTGATTGCATCATTTGGCTTTATTTATTCAGTTATTATTTTTTGGGGGCCCAGGCCAAAATTAGCCTATTACAGAATGTTTAAGGTTAAATCGAATTGAATGAAAGTTTGAATAAGTTGATTTGATATTATATAGTTCAAGATAAACAAATACCGAAACTAGATCGGGGAAAAAGAAAGGTTGGCGAATAGACAATAGTTTTCATCCGAGCAACTTAAGGTAAGTTCGTATAATTAGAATCGAACTTCTATATATATATTTGAAATTATTTAAATGAATATCGTAATTGAGAATTGGATATACTTGAATTACAAATGTATTGCTGATATGTATTATAATGTATTTGTTACTGAGCCCCGTTTGAACTCTATAGATTTATTGGATACGAGAGACATGTTACTGGGATTACTGTTTTGGTCGAGCTCCTGCATTTGTTGCGGACTCACCACAGCTCGTATGAGCTTACTGTTTAGCTCGATAGAGCTTATCGTTTCAGTTTAATAGAACTTACTATTCATCAGCTCAGGAGGAGCTTACCGATCATGGCTCGAAAGAGTATATATGATAATGAATTGATGGATTACTGATGTTGTTCATTCAAGTTTCCTTTAAATTTCTAATAGGTTCAACGGGCATAAATACTGTCTATACGGATGAGTTACGATTTATAAATGTTACTAAGTTATATATGATATATGAAATTTGGAATTATGCAAAGTATTGTTTTAATGGATGAATTCTTGTATTCTTATATTGACTAACATGTGATGAATACTTGTGATTAGGTGATTTTTAATTGAATTGGTTGCACTTTAATTATTGCTTTAAATTATGTATAAGTGGTAAGTTTAATTCTGAATTATACGGGCTTACTAAGCTATATAGCTTACTCTGTTTCTTTTTCTGTGTTTTATAGAGGTTTGTTAGCTCGCTCGTTCCGGACAAGTCAAAGTTGCACATCACACTATCCAATTTCCTATTGGTACTTTTGATCTTGTGAAAATTCGTAAATATGGCATGTATAGGCTAGTATAAATGATGCGTAACAACCCTATCCTGTAACCGTCGCTGGAATAGGTAAGGGGCATTACCAGACAGATAGAACATTTCAGACCAATTCAGAATCACAGATATCATATAACATTAATACTTAAGCAAATCAACAATTTGTCCCTTATGAAGGTCTCCAAGACCTAAGACATACTTTTAGAAAATGTCGGGACTAAAACGAGCATATTTAGAATTTTCAAAACTTAGCAAAATTTTTCATTTCTGTTGAGGTCACACGCCCGTGTGATCAGGCTGTATGACTTACACGTGCACTAGACACGCCCATGTAATCCAGCTGTGCCAAAACAGAGCATACATACTGACTTTCACCCATGGCCAATAGACACGTCTATGTGCTATGGCCGTGTGATACTTAGCTAGCTACTGACTTAAGTCCACGGCCATATGACACGCCCGTGTTCCCTGACCGTGTGGCATAATGCAGGCTTGGTTTAAGCCAACATGCCACCCTTTTTGGGTCATTCCTACAAATCATAGTAAACAACATTCATGCCACAATTTTCAGCCAATTCCATGCTCAAACATGCTTCATTATAACTAAATCATCATCATTCCATAACCTATTCAAATCTATACCAAAACATATTAAAAATCTTATTACAACAACATGCCAAAATACTCATTTCATAGGTCACTTATGGCACCTTTTAACTCATGCTTAAACCTACCATTTCTTCAACTTGGCATATTTTAAAATGATCACCACATATAAGGCCATATAACCAATACAAGCATATACAATTTGGCATCACAAACCATTTACCAATACTAAGCATAAACATATCATTTGCTAGCCAACTCTCATGGTATAACATATATACATATCAAAGCTTAATACAGAAACATTCTAGCCTATACATTCCATACTTAAAAATATTTACACTTTCAAAAGTACCAAAATGAGTTCGATAGTGTGGTGACAATCCCTGACTATCCCCGAGCCTTCAGTAGCTACGATAACTGTAAAACAAACAAAAATCACACAGAGTAAGCCACAAAGAGCTTAGTAAGCCAAATACAATTGGTCTAACTAATAAAGCATATAAAGTACAAATCAACAGCAAGAACTCACAGCCATTTCACAGAATAGTTCATGAGCCTAACAATGCTCATTTGCTTGTAAACGTGTCATGCTTCATTTCCAAATACCATACATGCTTCTGATTCATTATTTCATAGAAACAGAGTCTTTCATATTCAAAAAATTAGTACGATTCAAACGTACCTGTATAGATTATACATTTCATATATTCATTCCCATATCTCGTATTCTATCATTAGGTGGTTCAGAAATGATACAGATACTCATAAATGAGTACAATGCCGACGTCCCGGATGTGGTCTTACATGTAATTCAGTATCGATGCCTCTCTCTTAGACAGGGTCTTACACTAAATAAGATACACTGTCGATGTCCTAGACATGGTCTTACATGTAATTCTCAAATCGAGGCCTGTATCCTAGACACGATTTTACACGATATCTCAGATCGATGTCAACGTTCCTTTAGAAATATACAGATTCCTTTCAGATGCTAACATTTTATCAGAATTTACTCGGAATTCATTCATCGGGCACTCAAGTCCGCCCAATACAGATTATGGTTGTAATGTGCAAAATTTAGTCAACTTAACACATAATTGTAATTTGACTTACCTCGTACGGATTTCGGATGGAATGAGTTGACTATTTAACTATTTTGGACTTCCCTCGATCTAAGTTCAATTTTCTTTGTTCTTGATTTCATGCAATTCAAATTCAACCATTCAATCAATCATTTCATTGAATTTAATCCATATACACATATTTAGGGAACTTTGCTTTTTAGCCCTTACATTTTCACACTTTGACAATTTAGTCCATTTTTCACAAAATCACAAATATGAAAAATTCACCAAGACTACAGCTTGACCGAATATACATAGATTCCATACAAGCCCAATAACATATTTAATTCACAATTTTAGTCCTTCAAAACTTCATTTTCACAATTTAGCCCAAATAGCTCTATTCCATCAAAATTTCAAGAACAAAACATGATAATCTCACATATATCTTTCATAATCCATATAAAAACATTACAAAGCTCATATAATCCTCAATGGACCATTTCATAATGTTCAACAGAAACAGAAATTCAGGCATGGGTTTTGAAGAACACGAAGCAACGATCACATAAACGTAGAAATTATCAAAAACAGACCAAAATTCATACCTTAATCACAAATTCTCCTAGCCGAACCCTTACTTGAATTTTTATTTTCTTTTCCTTTGTCTTATTGACAAAGCTAAGCATAAAATGCTTTATTTTGCATGTTTGTTTTCATTTAATTAACATAAATTCACCTTTTACCATATTGTCCTCAATAAAATAACATTAAAACTTACCAACTAACGTCTATACTTGTCCATGCATTAGTACAATGGTCCAATTGCATCATAAGGACTTCATACTTAAAAAGCCACTTCACATAAACACTTTATCAATCAGCACACAGTTTTTACATTTTAAGCGATTAAGTCTTTTTTGCAAATTAAGTACATAAACAGTTAAATTAAATCACATAAACTTTGCAGATATAAATTCACATATCACAGACACATAAAATAATATTAATATAAATTTTTCGGACTTGGATTTGTGGTCTCGAAACTACTATTCTAACTAGGGTCTAAATTAGACTCTTACAATTCTCCCCCTTAGGGATTTTTGTCCCCAAAAATCTTACCGTTAAACAGATTCGAATATTGTTGTCTCATTGAATCTTCAAGCTCCCACATAGCCTCTTCAACATCGTGTCGATGCCACATCACTTTAACTAATGGAATTCTCTTATTTCACAACTCTTTAACCTCCCAAGCTAAAATATGGATCGGCTTTTCTGCGTAAGTCATATCAGACTGGATTTCAATATTAGATGGAGAAATTATATGCGAAGACTCGGATCTGTATCGTCGAAGCATTGATACATGAAATACATTATGTATCTTTTCTAACTCATATGGTAGCCTCAATCTATAAGCAACCGGCCCAACTCGCTCGATGATTTCATATGGTCTGATGAACCTCGGACTCAACTTGTCCTTTTTACCAAATCGGAACAGTTTCTTCCACGGAGATACTTTCAGAAATACTTTATCACCGATCTCAAATTCGATATCTTTTCGTTTTAAATCCGCATAAGATTTCTGACGATCAGAGGCAGCTTTCAGACTGTCTCGGATTACTTTCACTTTTTGTTATGTTTCTTTTATCAAATCAATACCGTAAATCTTATTCTCACTGAGCTCAGACCAGTATAACGGAGTTCTACACTTTCTACTATATAAGGCTTCGTACGGTGCCATTTTAATGCTCGATTGAAAACTATTATTATAAATGAATTCAATAAAAGGTAGATATTGTTCCCACGTACCTTCAAACTCAAGAATGCAACATCTCAACATGTCCTCGAGTAACTGAATAATCCGTTCAGATTGACCATCTGTTTGCAGATGAAAAGCAGTACTAAAATGCAATTTAGTACCTAAAGCCTCTTGCAGTTTCTTCCAGAATCTTGAAGTAAATCTCGGATCTCTATCTGACACTATCGACAATGGCACACCATGCAATCTCACAATATCAGAAATATATAACTCAGCTAATTTATCGTGTAAGTAATCAAATCGGAATAAAATGAGCTAATTTTGTCAAACAATCAACTACTACACAAATTGTGTCTTTCTTTCTCGGTGACAGAGGCAAACCCGAAACAAAATCCAGGGTCACTCAATCCCATTTCCACTCTGGAATTATAATCGGTTGTAACAATCCAAATGAAATTTGATGCTCAGCTTTGACTTGTTGACAGATCAAACATTTAGAAACAAATTCAGAGATATCTTTTTTCATTCCAGACCACCAATAATGTTGCTTTAGATCATTATACGTACAGATAATCTACTACTGTGAGCTTCACTCAAAATCGTCCGAATTAACTCCGGATTTCTTGAAACTCAAAGTCTATTTCTGAAGCTCAAACAATCATCAACATCAACTCGAAATTCAAAATCAGAATCAGAATTACATTGAGTTTGTTTTGCTATTTATTCATTATCAACCTTCTGAGCTTCGATAATCTGTTGTAAGAACAAGGGTCTCACTTTTAATTCAACTAAAACTAAACCATCATCAGACAGAACCAAATGAGCATTCATTGCATGCAAAGCAAATAACGATTTTTGACTCAAAACATCAACAACAACATTTGCTTTTCCCGGGTGATAATCAATAATAGGTTTGTAGTCTTTTAGCAGTTCTAACCATATTTTCTGTTGCAGATTCAAATATTTTTACGTTATTAAATACTTCAGACTTTTATGATCACAAAACACGTGACATTTCTTACTAAACAGATAGTGGCGCTAGAGTTTCAAGGCAAACATAATAGTAGCTAACTTGAGGTCGTGTGTCAGATAGTTTTTCTCATGTGGCTTCAGCAGTCTCGAAGCATAAGCAACAACTTTTCCTTCTTGCATTAGAACACAACCAAGTCCATTCAACGAAGCATCACTGAAAACAACGAATTCTTTACTTACTTCAGGTTGCACAAGTTCGTAAGCTTCAGTTAACAGAGCTTTTAAACAATCCAAACTTTTCTAGCACTTCTCAGACCACTCAAATTTCACATATTTCTGAAGAAACTTTGTCAATGGAGTTGCTATCACAGAGAAATCTTTTACAAATCGTCTGTAGTAACCAAAAAGTCCCAGAAAACTGCAGACTTCAGAAACATTCCTCGGAGGTTTCCAGTCCAGAATAGCTAAAATTTTGCTCAAATCAACTCGAATACCAGAGGCTGATACAATATGACCCAGGAAACTAAATTTTCACAACCAGAATTCACATTTACTAAATTTTGCATACAACTGTTTATCTCGCAGAGTCTGTAGCACTATTCTCAGATGTTCAGCATGCTCAGATTCGTCACGTGAATAAATCAATATGTCATCAATGAATACAACAACAAATTGATCTAAATACAGTCTGAAAATTCTATTCATTAAATCCATAAAGACAACAGGTGCATTCGTTAATCCAAAAGGCATAACTAAAAATTCATAATGCCCATACCTCATTCTGAAAGTAGTTTTCAGAATATCAGAGTCCTTTACTCGCAACTGATAGTAACCTGATCTCAGATCTATCTTTGAAAACATAGTAGCACCTTTTAACTGATCGAATAAATCATCAATTTTGGGTAGAGGATATTTATTCTTTATAGTCACTTTGTTAAGCTGACGGTAATCAATACACATTCTCATTGGGCTATCTTTCTTTTTCACAAACAAAATAGGAGCAATCAATGGTGAAAAGCTCGGTCTAGCAAATCCTCGATCGGTAAATTCTTGTAACTGAGATTTTAATTCTTTTAACTCGGTCGGAGCCATTCTATATGGAGCTATCGAAATCGAAGTAGTACCAGGTACTAATTCAATGCCAAATTCAACTTCTCGAATCGAGGCAAACCCAGTAGTTCTTCAGGAAACACATAAGAGAATTCACACACAACAGGCACTGATTCGACTTTCTTATCATTCACTTTCGAGTCTAACACATAAGCTAAGTAGGCTTCACAACCTTTCTTCACATATTTTCGTGCTTTCATTGCAGATATCACAGCTGGTAGTCCATTCAGATCACTAGACTCAACTCGAATTATCTCATCATTCTTACACCTTAAATCAATGACTTTTTGTTTGCAATTCACAATAGCATCGTGCAAAGTTAACCAATCCATTCCCAGAATTATATCAAATTCGTCGAAAGGCAAAAGCATCAGATCGGCAGGAAAACAAATATCTCAAATCAATAACAGGCAATTATTGCAGACTTTATCAACCAAGACACTTTGGCCTAAGGGGTTCGATACTCCAATTATGAATTCAATAGACTCTACAGGCAAAGTCTTACTGTGCACTAATTTCATACTGATATAAGAATATGTTGATCCAGGGTCTATCAATGTAATCACAGAAGTATCATAAAGGTTAAAAGTACTAGTAATCATGTCTGGAGATGAGGCTCCCTCACGAGCTCGGATAGCATAGGCTCTGGCAGGTGCTTTGGCCTCAGATCTAACAGCAGTATCCCTAGTAGCTCGCTGACCACCACTTGCATTTCCTATATTTCTAGAAGGTCTACCTCTAACTGAGGTGTTGCTCGATCTCGGATTATGTACATTCTCTTGCTTAGCAGGTTTAGAACAATTTCTTACAAAATGGTCCAGGGATCCACATCGGAAACAAGCTCGGTCATTTAATCTACAATTTCCTGGATGTCTTTTACGGCAGTGTTTACATTCAGGTTTCTCAGATTAGACACTCCCAACACTTGCAACAGAAGTAGCAGAAGCTCTGAAATTCGAATGCAATCTAGCTTAATCTCAATTCGAATGTCCTACATCAGTCTTTGAACGGCTATGATCATCCTGAAATTTCTTTGACACAGACTAAAATGATCTACTCGAAGATCTCTTTTTAACATGTCTAGCTTCAGAATCAACTTTTTTTTTTCTCTTTACTTAACTCTTCAGCTTTACAAGCTCGCGCAATTAGCACTACCATTTCTTTAGTATCTAAAATCCCAACTAACAGACGGATATCTTCGTTTAGCCCATCTTCAAACCTTTTGCATCTTCAAACCTTTTGCACATTAATGCTCCACTCGATACACATTTTCGAGCATACTGGCTCAATCTCACAAATTCACGTTCTTATTTAGTAACAGACATGCGACCTTGTTTAAGCTTGAGAAACTCTTTGCATTTCTAATCAATGAATCTTTGACTAATTTATTTCTTTCGAAATTTAGACTGGAAGAAATCCCACGTAACTCGTTTACTCGGAACCACATATGTCAAAGTTTTCCACCAATGGTACGCCGTATCTCTCAGAAGGGAAACAACACATTTTATGCATTCATCAGGATTCAAAGACAACTCATCAAACACTTTTATCGTATTCTCTAACCAGAATTCAGCTCTTTCAGCATCATCATTCGTTGTAGCTCGGAACTCTTCAACCCCATACTTTCCAATCTTATCAACTGGTGGTCTACTGTTGAGTTCATTGGTGGCATAACATAAGTCTAAGGAGAATTAACTGGGGGTGGAGGTTGTTGTACATTCGGATTGGTTCTAATATATTGGGTGAACCAATCATTCATCATCTGGTAGAAGGCTTTCTTAGCCTCACAATCACGGCTACTCGTAGCCGGTCGAGAATCAGCTTGCACTGTCCCTTACGCGGGAGCAGGCGCACTGCTTTCAACATCATCAGCTACAGCTCTATCGGGATCCATTTGCTATATAAAAGCACATTTCAATGTCAGGATTCATCACACTATCGCGGTTTCAGATATATGACATGTATAGCTAGACTCACATACGCTATGGTAGTCTTAGAACCGACTAAACCATAGCTCTAATACCAATTAAAATGTAGCACCCCTATCCCGTAACCGTCACCGGAATAGGTAAGGGGCATTACAGACAAACAGAACATTTTAGACCAATTCAGAATCACAGTTATCACATAACATCAATACTTAAGCAAATCAACAATTCGTCCCTCAAGAAGGTCTCCAAGACCTAAGACATACTTTTAGAAAATGTCAGGACTAAATCGAACATATTTGGAATTTTCAAAACTTAGCAAGATTTTTCATTTTTGTTGAGGTCACATGCCCGTGTGTTCAGGCTATGTGCCTTACACGAGCACCAAACACGACCATATAATCCAGCTGTGCCAAAACAGACCGTACATACTGACTTTCACCCACGACCAATAGACATGTCCGTGTGCTATGGACGTATGATACTTAGCTAGCTACTGACTTAAGTCCATGGCCATATGACACACCCGTGTTCCTTGACCGTGTGGCACAATGCAAGCTTAGTTTAATCCAACATGCCACCCTTTTTGGGTCATTGCTACAAATCATATTAAACAACATTCATGCCACAATTTTCAGCCAATTCCAAGCTCAAACATGCTTCATTATAACTAAATCATCATCATTCCATAACCTATTCAAATCCATACCAAAACATATTAAAAATATTATTACAACAACATGCCAAAATACTTATTTCATAGCTCACTTATGCCACCTTTTAACTCATGCTTAAACTTACCATTTCTTCAACTTGGTATATTTCAAAATGATCACCACATATAAGGCCATATAACCAATACAAGCATATACAATTTGCAATCACAAACCATTTACCAATACTAAGCATAAACATATCATTTGCTAGACAACTTTAATGGCATAACATATATACATATCAAAGCTTAATACATAAACATTCTAGCCTATACATGCCATACTTAAAAATATTTACACTTTCAAAATTACCAAAATGAGTTCAATAGTGTGGTGACAATCCTCGACTATGCTTGAGCCTTCAATAGCTATGATAACTGTAAAACAGACAGAAATCATACAGAGTAAGCTACAAAGAGCTTAGTAAGCCAAATACAATTGGTCTAACTAATAAAGCATATAAAGTACAAATCAACAGCAATAACTCACAGCCATTTCATAGAATAGTTCATGAGCCTAACAATGCTCATTTGCTTGTATACATGTCATGCTTCATTTCCAAATACCATACACACTTCTCTTTCATTATTTCACAGAAACAGAGTCTTTCATATTCAGAAATTTAGTACGATACAAACGTACCTGTATAGATTATACATTTTATATATTCATTCCCATATCTCGTATTCTATCATCAAATGGTTCAGAAATGATACAAATACTCATAAACGAGTACAATGCCGATGTCCCGGACGTGGTCTTACATGTAATTCAATATCAATGCCTCTGTCCTAGACAGGGTCTTACACGAAATAAGATACAATGTTGATGTCCCAAACATGGTCTTACACGTAATTCTAAAATCGAGGCCTGTGTCCCAGACACGATCTTACACGATATCTCAGATCGAGGTCAACGTTCCTTTAGAAATATACACACATTTAGGGAACTTTGCTTTTTAGCCCTTACATTTTCACACTTTGATAATTTAGTCCATTTTTCACAAAATCACAAATATGAAAAATTCACCAAGACTACAGCTTGACCGAATATACATAGATTCCATACAAGCCCAATAACATATTTAATTCACAATTTTAGTCCTTCAAAACTTCATTTTCACAATTTAGCCCAAATAGCTCTATTCCATCAAAATTTCAAGAACAAAACATGATAATCTCACATATATCTTTCATAATCCATATAAAAACATTACAAAGCTCATATAATCCTCAATGGACCATTTCATAATGTTCAACAGAAACAGAAATTCAGGTATGGGTTTTGAAGAACACGAAGCAACGATCACATAAACGTAGAAATTATCAAAAACAGACCAAAATTCATACCTTAATCACAAATTCTCCTAGCCGAACCCTTACTTGAATTTTTATTTTCTTTTCCTTTGTCTTATTGACAAAGCTAAGCATAAAATGCTTTATTTTGCATGTTTGTTTTCATTTAATTAACATAAATTCACCTTTTACCATATTGTCCTCAATAAAATAACATTAAAACTTACCAACTAATGTCCATACTTGTCCATGCATTAGTAAAATGGTCCAATTGCATCATAAGTACTTCATACTTAAAAAGCCACTTCACATAAACACTTTATCAATCAACACACTCTTTTTACATTTTATGCGCTTAAGTCCTTTTTGCAAATTAAGTACACAAATAGTTAAATTAAATCATAGAAACTTCGCAAATATAAATTCACATATCACAGGCACACAAAATAATATTAAAATAAAATTTTCCGACTTGGATTTGTGGTCTCGAAACCACTACTCCGACTAGGGTCTAAATCAAACTGTTACATGATGTTAGTTATGTTACTTGATATTATGGATTTGGTACGTTTTGTGTATAAGTTAAGCCATGTGATTTGGCTTATTTTGATACTTTGTTTTCGTTGACTTATGTGTTCAATTATAGTATGTTTTGACAAGGTAATTGTAATATCTCGAATTTGGGCCTAATTAAAATAGTGGTTTCGTGACCATAAATTCGAGATAGAAATAATTATTTTATAATTATTTTGAGGTTTATGATATGATTGCATGATTGTGTGAAAATTTCGTGATGAAATTCTATGCATAAAGTACTTAAGTTGAAATTAGGGACTAAATCGAATAATTTGCAAAACTTGTATTCTAGAAGTTTTTAGTATGAAATTTCTTTGGAATATTAATGAGGAGGTCTTAAATAGAAAATTGACGAATTTATAAAATTTTGGACAAAAATGGGCTTATACATGAAAATTTTCAAAGAAAGGTATTAAGGGTATTTTAGTCATTTTATAGTTAAAATTAATTAAAAGGGAAATTAAGGCCAAAATGTGTTCATCTTCATCAAGCCTTGGCTGAATCTTACCTCTCTCCATAGCTAGGGTTTATTCAACTTCCAAGCTTCATAGTAAGTGATTTCAAGCCCCATTTTTAATGATTTTTATGTTTTTGAAATCCCCGGTAGCTCGATTTAGCTTATGCTAGCAATAATTCAACCTAGGATTCATATTTGGAAAAATACCCATTGGTGAAATTTGTGTATTTTTGTGTTTATGATATAATATGAGGTTTTAAATTATGTTAGACAACTTGTGCTACTCGGTTTTAAGTGAAAACGAGTAAAAAGGCTTAATCGGTAAAAATACCTAATATTCATAAGTACATGTTAGAGTGTGAATTTGATGTTTCCATAGAAGGGAAAAATGATCAGCATGTCATAAAACATAAGAAAATAGGATGAGGTTTAATTTACGAGCCTTGGGGCAAAAGTGCAAATATGTGAAAGTTTAGGGGTAAAATGGTAATTTTGCCAAAGTTCATACTAAGGGCTGTTTGGATGAATGTATGTATTAAATAAAATTAATTTGGTATTATATATCAAGAGAAACAAGATTCAGGTTGTGATCAAGGGAAAAACAAAGTTTACGAGGAATAGGCTCGATTGCTAATATTTTGTATCGAGGTAAGTTCATGTGTAAATAAGGTAACATAATTTTTATTTTAAGTGATTTAATGATATTTGTATGATATGATATTTATTATCATGAAATATTGTGCTTTGTGAATTATTATTTGGTAATATGCAAATTATGTGAATAATTTGATAAGTATGAGATGTTAGCAAGTATCGGCTTTTACATTTCAAAGAAGGTGATCAAATGTAAAATTTAGAAGAATCCCGTTTGAACCTTGGGA
Organism: Gossypium hirsutum; assembly: GCF_007990345.1. Lineage (NCBI taxonomy): Eukaryota > Viridiplantae > Streptophyta > Magnoliopsida > Malvales > Malvaceae > Gossypium > Gossypium hirsutum. The sequence continues at coordinate 78,027,068 of NC_053431.1, read as the reverse complement.
ATAGATTAGGGTACAAGTGACATGTCACTAGGATGGTTGGGTTCCGAACTCATTGAGTTGAGTCCGAGTTTGTGAGATGTAACTAAGCATCCGAGCTCGTTGAGTTGAGTCCGAGTTCATTATGGATGCGAACGCTCGAGCTCATTGAGTTGAGTCCGAGTTCGTTTATGGCGGGTTACATGGTAGCTTGGCTACATAGATTTCAAAAGCTATTGAGCTTGTTCATTTATGAGTATAACACTTAGGTGCACACTATCTGCATATCCGAAATTATATTCCGATGTGTTCAACGGGAAAAATCCTAAGAGAATATGGAGAATACTTAAAGCAAAAGTGATTCGATGATGAATGTGTTGAAGAAGTAAAAATGAACAGGTATGAGTTTAATTCCTGGTTGAGAACTTGGTGAGACAAAATTGTGGTAAGATAGTAAGTATTCTTATGTTATGTGTGTCTTAATGATGTTTATGTTGGATTGCATGATCATGTTACTTATTATTTGCATGTGAACTTACTAAGCATTTATGCTTACTCCCTCATTTTCATTCATTATAGTTTTGACAAGCCGGCTTGAGAATTGGGATAGGTCGAAGGCTCGTTCACACTATCCGAAGACCTAAATTGGTAAAATGGCTTGTATATTTTGAATGTGGCATGTATAGCACTATACTCACTTTGTGTAAATGATCATATGATATGGTTATGGTTTGGTAAGAAAAGGGTTTGTAAATGATTAACTATTGGAATGGCTAATCAAGTTTATATATGATAACATGTATGCTTTATGTCTTAACTAAACCATGAAAATCCTTGGAAAGGTAAAATTGGCCACAAAACAGAATCAGACAGCAGCAGTGACGTGAATTTGAAAAATCACTAAAAATATTAGAAATGGAATTAAATGATGAATAAGTTATGAAATCGAATCTTGATGAGTCTATTTTCATATGGATGGAATAAAACAGGTAAATGAGTTATATTTTGTGAGATATTTAAGTTTTGGTGGAACAGGGTCATAGTGGTCTCTGAATCCCCTATTCTGAATTTAAAAATTTACCATAAATTGTAAAAAAATAATTAGGAGTTTTAAATTACATTTATAAAATCCTTATTGAGTCTAGTTTTATGAGAAAGAAACAGCATAATTATTGAAACTCTTTACAGGGAGATATCTGATTCATAATACACAGGGGTCAGAGTGGTCAAACACTGAAATAGGGGAGACTTTAACTAATAAAATGTACTAATTGGCCTGACCAAAAATTCTAGAAAAACATTAGTAGATATATATATGAGTATAGTTTCAGGAAAATTTTACGGATCTTAATTTTGAGTTTCGAAACTCGAGATATGAATTTTTAAGCAACTGTGATGCAGTTAGCCAGCTTGTCTGAAAATTTTAAAAATAAATTGTTTCAGCTGTTTAATTAATGAATTAAGTTCGTTAACACCTCGTGCTCGACTCTAGCAACGGTCTCGGGTACGGGGGTGTTACAGTAATGATGGAATGACATTGTGCAAGTAAGTCTTGATATGTAAATGTTAAATGAATGAATTATACATGTTGTTAAATAGGTATTTGGATAGGTAATTGGTAAGTTTTGATATGGCTTATAATGTGTTTTGAAATGGTTATTTTGGCTACCTATTGAGCTGTAAAAATATGGTCTATTATACTTGTGAATGCTTATGTTTTTAGGGTGGCAAAATGGCTTTACAAATGACCTATTTTTGTCCACATGGGCAGAGACATGGGTGTGTGTCTCAGCTGTGTGCGACACACGGTCATGCTGCACGGCTTTGTGTCCCCTGAGGTACCTTTCAAATTAAGTCAGTATACCCTATAGGTTTGACATGGCCTTGACACACGGGCATGTTTACTAGCGTGTGTGTCACACGGACTCACACACGGGCGTGTGACTGACCGTGTGACATAAGTCAGTATACCCCCTAAATGGCACTAGCCTAGCACTCGGGCGTGTGTGGCCATTTCGAAGGGTACATGGGTTAGACACACGGGCGTGTGATACAAGCCAGTAACCTTCCTAGTTTTCCCACAACCATGGCACACGGGCATGTCTTCAGCCGTGTGGGACAAGTCAGTATGTATGCCTTGTTTTGACATGATCTAAGACATGAGCCTGTCTAACGGCCGTGCGAGGCACACGGCCTGTTCACACGGGTGTGTGACATTTGAAATGTTGAAATTTTTCTAAATTTCTGAAATTTTTATATGTTATCAATTTAGTCCCGATCGCATGATTACAGCCTTGTATACTTGATTTAAGTACACATTGAATGTGATTGAATGATAGTTACTCAAATAAAATGATAATTGATAAAAGATTGCTTTGAATTGAGTTACAAGTCCAGTAATGTCTCTTAACTCATTCTAGCGACGGTTACGGGTTAGGGGTTTACATTTGTTGGTATCAAAGCTACGGTTTAGTCGATTCTAAGACTAACGTAGCATATGTGAGTTTAGCTATATATGCAATATATTCTAAGAGTAACGCGCCGGCTTCCACTCAAGGGACAACACCTTCTGAATTTAGACCCGTGACGAGTAGTCATGGGGGTGAGGCTAAAGAAGCCTTCTTTTGGATATTGAATTAGTGGTTCACACACTACATTCGTACGAACCCGGCTGTTCTGCGACCTCCACCCCCACCTGTTCCCCAACCAATCCCTGTAGTTCCTCAAAGTATTGATCCTCTGTGATTTAATAAACCACCTGTTGATAAGATACGAAAACACGGAGTTGAGGAATTCGGAGCCACTGTTAATGATGATCTAGAGAGAGCTGAGTTTTGGCTTGGGAACACTATTCGGGTATTTGACGAATTATCTTAGACACCTGAAGAATGTTTAATGTGTGTTGTATCATTGTTAAGAGACACTGCGTATTAGTGGTGGAATACCTTGATATCCGTAGTTTCGTAAGAAAGAGTTACTTGGGATTTCTTTCAAGTTGAATTTAGAAAGAAATACATCAGCCAAAGATTCATTGATTAGAAAAGAAAAGAATTCCTTGAATTGAAGCAGGGTTGTATGTCAGTCACAGAATATGAGAGAGAGTTTGTACAACTCAGCAAATATGCTCGTAAATGTTTCTCTTCTGAAACTATAATGTGTAAAAGATTTGAGGATGAATTGAATAAAAAAATTAGAGCGTTAGTTCGAATTCTTGAGTTGAAAAAGTTTGTTGTTTTGTTTGATCGAGCTTGTAAAGCTGAAGAGCTTTGCAAAGAGAAAAGAAAAGCTGATTCTGTGACTAGAGATTCTAGAAAGAGATTTGCGGGCAAATCACATCAGTAGCATCAAAGAAATTTAGAGACTATCATCCTCATTCTACGACTTCTATGGGAATTTCGATTAAGGACAGAGATGTGAGACATTTCAGTTCTAAACCTCAGGCAACCTCCATTGCTAGTGTGGGAAGCATTAGAAATGCTGGACCTGAATGTAAACATTGCAATAAGAAGCATTATGGTGAATGTAGATTAGTGAGCGGAGCTTACTTTAAATGTGGATCTCTTGATCCTTATCTCCAGGATTGTCCAGAAAAGTTTATAGCTGATAGAAATCAACCATTGAAAGCGAGTAACACGGCTTCTAGAGGGAGACCACCCAAAAATACTGGAAATATGAGTGGTAACTGAGGTGTTATGAGATATTCGACTGTGAGATTTGAGGCACGAGCACTAGCCAGAGCTTATGCTATACGTGCACGGGAAGAAGCATCATCGCTAGACATTATTACTGGTACTTTTTCTCTTTTTGATATATAGTTGCGTTGATAGATTCTAGATTAACCCATTCTTATATCTGTGTGAATTTAGTGTTTAAAAAGAGTTTATATGTCGAGTCTACAGAGTTTGTAATTAAAGTATCGACCCCTTAGGCAAGTCTATTTTAGTTGATAAAATTTGAAAGAATTGTCCGCTGATGATCCGAGGTTACTGTTTTTGGGTTGACTTGATGCTTCTACCGTTTGATGAGTTTGATGTGGTTTTGGGTATGGACTGGCTGACTATGCATGATGCAGTTGTGAATTGTAGACAGAAGACTATCAAATTGAAATGTCAAAATGATGAGATTGTTCAGATTAATTCTAATAATTCAAATGAATTATCGGTTGTAATATCATCTATATTAGTCCAGAAATATTTGAAAAAGGGCTATGATGCATATCTTGCATACGTCTTGGATACGAAAGTGTCAAAATCAAAGATTGAATCCGTACTTATTGTTTGTGAGTTTTCAGATGTATTTCCAGAAGAATTACTAGGTTTATGCCGACCAGAGAGGTTGAATTTGATATTGAATTAGTATCGGAAACAACGCTGATATCGATAGCTTCGTACAGAATGGCTTTAATAGAATTAAAAGAGTTGAAAGGTCAGTTGCAAGAATTGACAGATAGAGGTTTTGTACAACCGAGTTATTCTCCCTGGGGTGCACCAGTATTGTTTGTGAAAAAGAAAGATGGCATGATGAGAATGTGTATTGACTATAGACAGTTGAACAAAGTGACTATAAAGGGCAAATACCCTTTACCGCGGATTGATGATTTTCTTGATTTGTTAAAAAGGGCTACATTATTTTCAATGATTGATCTAAGATCAGGTCACTATCATCTATGAGTCAAAGAATCGAATGTGCCAAAAACTGCATTCAGAACGAGGTATGGACATTATGAATTCCTTGTTATGCCTTTCAGTTTAACTAATGCTCCAGCCATTTTTATGGACTTGATGGATCGAATATTCAGACCGCATTTAGATAGATTTGTTGTTGTATTCATTGATGACATTCTCATCTATTCACGAGATAAGCAATTATTTGCAAAGTCCAGTAAATGTGAGTTTTGGCTCAAAGAGGTTGGATATCTGGGGCACATTTTTTCAGCCGATGGTATTAGAGCTGATCCGAGCAAGATTTCTGCTATTATTGATTGGAAGCCTCTAAGAAATGTATCTGAAGTCCTAGTTTTTAGGGCTTAGTGGGCTATTACTGAAAATTTGTGAAAGGATTCTCGATGATTGCGACACCAACGACATGACTGTTACAAAAAGACATAAAGTTCGATTGGTCAAAAAAATATTAGTAGAGTTTTGAATAGTTGAAAGTACTGTTAACTGAAGCACCAGTATTGGTTCAACCAGAATCGGGGAAAGAATTTGTGATTTATAACAACGCGTCATTAAACAGTTTGGGATGTGGTCTAATGCAAGAAGGAAAATTTATAGCTTATGCTTCTCTAAAATTGAAACCACATGAAAAGAACTATCCGATGTATGGTTTAGAGTTTGTCGCGATTGTATTTGCATTGAAGATTTGGAGACACTATTTATACGGTGAAAAATGCCACATTTATACAGATCACAAGAGCTTGAAATATTTGAGGACACAGAAAGATTTGAACTTGTGACAACGAAGATGGCTCAAGTTATTGAAAGATTATGACTTTGTGATTGCTTATCACCTGGGAAAAGCTAATGTAGTTGTTGATGCCTTGAGCCGAAAATCATTGTTTGCGTTGCGAGCAATGAACACCCAGTTGATGATATGTGATGATGGGTCTATTTTAGCTGAATTAAGAGCTAAACCGATATTTCTTCAACAAATTTGTGAAGCTGAGAAAGATGATCGTGAACTAAAAGCTAAACGAATTCAATGTGAGTCTAATTCTGATTTAGAATTTCATATTGGAGCTGATGATTGTTTAATGTTCCAAAATAGAATTTGTGTATCGAAAAATATAAAGCTTATTCAGAAAATTTTACATGAAGCACACAACGGTCATTTTTTTGTTAATCCGGGTAGTATCAAGATGTATAATGATCTAAAACAGTTGTACTGGTGGTCGGGTATGAAACGGGATATATCAGAATTTGTATCAAAATGTTTGACTTTTCAACAAGTCAAAGCTGAACATCAAGTACCATCGAGTTTATTATATCTTGTAATGATTCCTGAGTGGAAATGAGATAGAGTTATAATAGATTCCGTGGCGGGATTGTAACACCCCTTACCTGTGTCTGAGGCCAGGACATGATACGAGGCATTACCGAACTTAAACATACACAATCACATAAAATCGGGCCATAAAATTTCATTCAAATAAAAAACATTCATACATATGTATAATGTCCCTTAAACGGGCTTACGAGGCCCTAAACACGCATAGGAGAACCAAAAACTTTGAAAACTTTTGGGAAAACTTAGAAAATTTCATCATGAAATAGGGTCACACGCCCATGTGGGTAGGCCGTGTGGTCACACATGCCCATATGGCTCGGGGCACGCCGGTGTCCTTGGCCCGTGTAACTCTCTGTTTATGATGTCAGCAATAAAATAGAGTCACACAGACAAGTCACACGCCCATGTGCTAGGCTGTGCCCTCCACACGGCTGAGAACATGGCCTATTCTGCTGTTTGAGAGCTTCGACTTTTCTTTACTAAAAATTAATTATCTCCTCATACGGGATTTGGATGATGTTTTTGTTCGTTTCTTTTGAAAATAGACTCATTAAGGATTTTAGGCATATAAATTATAACCCACAATTAGTTTTTTACAATTTTTAATGATTTTCCCAAATCAGAATAGGGGATTCCGAAATCATTCTGACTCTATCTCACAGAAATTCAAATATCTCATAATATAAAATTCTTTTACTTGCATCATTTTCTTTATAAAAAAATAGACTCCATAATATTTAATTTAATATCTTATTCAACTAATAATTTGGTTTCCATAATTTGTGGTGAATTTTCAAAGTCAAACTGCTGCTGTCCAAAACTATCTTAGTGTAAAATAATGATAACTAAGTTATAACACCTTTACAAATCATTTCAACCATCATGGTATAAATACATATTCATACAACATAAACATGGACCCATAATCATAAGGTCATCACAAAGTCATTCTCATAGGCATGACTTAGTTATTTACTTCGTTACAAAGATGCATCATAAATCGAAATCATTTCTCATGAGTTTTGCATTCATACCTGTATCGATCCTTACCATTTCATACATACACGTAATGCCATTGCATCTTTGATGTCTCACACACTAAGTGCCATACTCCATATCTCGCACACCAAGTGCCATTCTCAATGTTTCGCACACTAAGTGCCACATATATATATATATAGCCGAAGCTATCTCAAATCGCAAACCAAGTGCCACATTTAGCCGAAGCTATTTCAAACCGCACACTAAGTGCCATTCTTAGCCGATATGTCATTAAACATAGCAAGAGTCACGTATATACAATTTATACGATTTCAAAGCATTAAAAGCATAAATTTAACAATGCTTATTACATACGAACTTACCTCGATCGTTAAAACGATAGAACGGATCGATTACTCCGATACTTTGTTTTCCCCCGTTCTAGATCCAATTCTCGATTACCTCAATCTAAATAATATCAAATTTTACATATTTAGTTAACATTTCATTCAATTTAACAAAATTTACACATTTTGGCAAAATTACATTTTTGCCCCTGTTATTAAACATTTTTTCAATTTAGCCCCTAGACTCGTAAAACAAAATTCATTCAAATTTATCACAACCCAGGCCTAGCCGAATATTTATCATGCTTATAGCAGCCCTAAATTTTCATTTATTTTACCATTTAACTACTAAGTTTACACATTTCACAATTTAGCCCCTAACTTGCATTTTCATTAAAAATTACTTAACAAAACTTGTATATCTATCAACAAGTATTCATAATCTATCAAGAAAATTCAAAATACATGCTTATTCATCAATGGTTCAAAATCTTTAACAGATGTGAAAACAAAGATACGGGCTAGCTAGATTAAGCTGCAACGATCTCAAAAACGTAGAAATTATTAAAAACCGAGTAAAAAATGAACCTACAATTAAACCTTGAGATGACCGAAACTTTGAAGCTATAACCATGTTGTTTTCTTTCTCATTTTCCGGTGGAAGAATAATGGGTAGAAGATGACACCTTTGTTTATTTTATTTTTACTTTCTTAATTACAAAATTACAATTTTAACTTTAATATTAAAATATTAAAACACATCATGGTTGTCCATCATTGTCCACTCAAGTTACTAATGGGCTATTTACCATTCAAGGCCACTATATTACAAAGCCAAGGCTATTTAACTCCTTTAACTAATAGAATGCAACTTTTTCATTTTACGCGATTAAGCCATTTTTTATCAAATTAAGCATCCAATTGAGAAAATTAATTCACTAAACTTTCATACATATATAATCACATTTTATAAAAACCAAAAATAATATTAAAAAATTCTCCGACCTTGGATTTATGGTTCTGAAACCACTGTTCTAACTTAGCTAAAACCAGGCTGTTACAACTTTCCCCTCCTTTAGGGATTTTTGTCCCTGAAAATCTTACCATAAGAAGTTGCTTCCAACTCTTATGAACCACTTTCCCTAATTCCTCAGATTCACCCATTGATTTTAGACTCATATATATTTTTCCAATAACCTTTGAACTTTAACACACAGTGCTACAACATTTTGTCAAAATTCTGAATTACTCACTCAGGAACACTTAGCTCAATTGATCTATCAAATAAGAATTCTGTACGTACTGAAAAAATCATGCAGATTTTTGCCAAACAATCAACTACAATACAATTAACATCTTCCTTTTCGGAGGTAGTGACAATCCTGATTCAAAATATGTAATGACTATCTCGTTATCACTGTTGTACTATCACTGACTGTACTAGATTTGAATACACTTGATTTTTGGTTTTTAAACTGTTGACAAATCAACATCTGAACACAAAATCAGAATATACCAGAACATTTACTTCATATAACTATAAATTTTATTACTCTCGGATGAATAAACAAGCTACTACTAAGCCTCATACAAAAACTTTTGAGATTCGGAATCGAAAATCATTTCACACTGTACTCGTTTAGCTTGCAATTCACTTACACATTTCTGAGCTTTTCAAATTCGCAAAGAAAACATCACTTTAGCTTTTTATTTAGCTAACAACCGACCATCATCAAATAAGATCAATCGAGTAACCTCTCGCACAAAACAAGCAAAGATCTTTCCATTCAACATCTGTAACTATATCTGCTTTCTCAGAGATTAATTGATAACTACTTGGAATATTTCAATATCTCAAATCATTAACACTATTTCCAACTTTATTAATATGCAACAAACCATTCAAACTTTCAAAAATGTGATAACTTTACCAATCAGAATGCTTTAACTCGTAATACATCATTCGGTTAGAATAATCTAATAGGCATATCTCTGAATCATAATTTCTAGAATATAATTTCTTCATTTAGACTATCCGTCTAAATATATACTCGCGAATGTACCAAATTTATTCCCTTAATCGAAGACATGTTTAAATACATATATCTCAAATCACATCTCAATAAATTGGTTCACTCTAATAAAACAACCGAGTTGATTTCAACTACGGAATAATATCACATCAAAGAAATCTTTCTTCATGCTGAGTAAACAGCTCAAACACATAATCTTTCAAAATTATGGAATAATATCACAACAACGTAATGTTGTTGCATCTTCGATGTCTCACAAACTAAGTGCCATACTCAATATCTCACACACCAAGTGCCATTTTCAATATTTCCCACACTAAATACCACATATATATATAGCCGAAGCTATCTCAAATCGCAAACCAAGTGCCACATTTAGCCGAAGTTATTTCAAACCACACAATAAGTGCCATTCTTAGCCGATATGTCGTTAAACATAACAAGAGTCACATATATACAATTTATACGATTTCAAAGCATTAAAAGCATAAATTTAACAATGCTTATTACATACGAACTTACCTCGATCGTTAAAACAACAGAACGAATCAATTAGTCTGATACTTTATTTTCCCTCGTTCTAGATCCAATTCTCGATTACCTCAATCTAAATAATATCAAAATTTACTTATTTAATTAACATTTCATTCAATTTAACACAATTTACACATTTTGAAAAAATTACATTTTTGCCCCTATTATTACACACTTTTTCAATTTAGTCCCTAGACTCGTAAAACAAAATTCATTCAAATTTATCACAACCCAAGCCTAGCCAAATATTTATCATGCCTATAGTAGCCTTAAATTTTCATTTATTTCACCATTTAACTACTAAGTTTACACATTTCACAATTTAGCCCCTAACTTGCATTTTCATTAAAAATTACTTAACAAAACTTGTATATCTATCAACAAGTATTCATAATCTATCAAGAAACTTTAAAATACATGCTTATTCATCAATGGCATCTTTCAAAACCTTTAACAGATGTGAAAACAGAGATACGGGCTAGCTAGATTAAGCTGCAACGATCTCAAAAACGTAGAAATTATTAAAAACTGAGTCAAAAATGAACTTACAATTATACCTTGAAATGACTGAACCTTTGAACTATAACCATGGTTTTTTATTTCTCATTTTTCGGTGGAAAAATAATGGGTAGAAGATGAAACCTTTGTTTATTTTATTTTTACTTTACTTAATTACAAAATTACAAATTTAACCTTAATATTAAAATATTAAAACACGTCATGGTTGTCCACCATTGTCCACTCAAGTTAAAAAGATATCGGACTAAATTGCAAAATTTCTATATTTTGCACCGAGGTAAGTTTGTATGTAAATAATATATCGATTCTTTTTATGTTATTTTATTTCATTATTATATGAAATGTCACTGTCTATAAAATGATTATTTGATGTAAATTACGAATCGAAATAGACTATGAATGAATTTGTTATATGTTGAAAAGTAAGGAATTTCCCGGTTGAACCTTCGAATAGAAATGATACGAATGACCCATTGTGAGAACACATGTGTAGTACTACGTGCAGTCTACTATGTATTTAAGATGGTTTAGGGTCACGTGTGTAGTACTAAGTGCAGGCTACTATGTGTACCAGATAGTTAGGTTGCATGTGTAGTACTAAGTGCTGGCTACTATGCGTATCCGACAACTTCGATCACGTGTGTAGTAATAAGTACAAGATACTACGTGTATTAGATGGTTAGGTCACGTGTGTAGTAATAAGTGCAGGCTACTACGTGTACTAGATTGTTGGTCACATGGGTAGTACTAAATGCATGCTACTATGCGTACCAGATAGCTTCGGTTACAAGGGTGGTAATATGTGCAGGCAATCGTATATCTTTTATTATTCTGATGAGTTCAACGGGAAATCGACTAAGTGAAAATACATGTGAACATGACCATGTGATGAATAAGTGAAGGTATATGTTTGTGGAAATTTATGAGAAATGTGCTCGATAGTTGAGCGAACTTTCGGTAAAATTGAATGGAGTAAGTGAAATTATGTAAGAATGAAATTTGTAATAAAATAGTTTGGACAGCAGTAGTTGTGTAACTTTGAAAAATCACCAAAAATTCTAGAAATCGAATTAGAGGTTTAATAAGATATGAAATTAAACATTTTTGAGTCTATTTTCATATAAAGGAAACAGTGTAAGCAAAAGAATTTCATATTATGAGATATTTGAATTTTTGTGAGATAGGGTCAGAATGATTTCGGAATCCCCTATTTTGGCTTGGAAAAATCATTAAAAATTGTAAAAATATAATTATTGGTTATAATTTATATCCATAAAATCTTTGATGAGTATATTTTTGAAAGAAACAAACGGGAACATTATTCAAATCTTGTAGGAAGAGAGAATTAAGTTTTAGTGCAGAGGGGTAGGAACTGTAGGACAACGAAACAGGGGTGACTTTAAAGAATAAACTGTACTTATTGGCTAGACCAAAAAAATTCTGAAAATTTTATGGTAAGAAGAAATGTGAGTCTAGTTTCTGGGAAAATTATCGAATCTTAATTTGGAGTTCCGTAGCTCCGGATATAAATAATTTAGTGAATGTGACTCAAGAAAATAGCTTGACCTAAACATGTGTATATATACTATTATGATTGTTTTATCTTGAGAAATATGTTGATAAATCGTTTATTATTTACATACTTACTTACTAAGCTTTATGCTTACTCTCTTTTCATTCCTTTATCTTATAGTATCACCAAGTCAGCTCACAATTCAGAGATCGTCGGAGATCCATCCACACTATCAATACTTTTTGGTATTTTGAAAACAATATTTTGGATTATGGCATGTATAGAGGACTTGGTTATTTTGTTTTATGTCATAATTAATTTGGCCTAAAATGTTGGCCTTCAATATTTGATAGCTCATTTTGTATATGACCATTGATATTAATTAATATTATTCAAGCTATAAGGTATAATAATGCATGATTAAGTATGAAAATTGAATTGTTTTAACTTGGATATAAAAAAAATAAAATAAAATAATCTATATCATGGTTTTGTATGATTGCATGTGTTATGTTCCGGTAATGTCTCGTACCCTGTTCCGGCGTAGAACACGAGTAAGGGGCGTTACATACTTGGTATGGAGATTCTCAGAGATAGAGAAGCAAGTAAATTGTACCAAAGTCAAAAGGGGTACATTGAGAAAGTTCTTTGCAGGTTCAATATGCAGAGTGATAAGCCTACTAGTACTCCTTTAGCGGCCCATTTCAGACTTTCATCGGCTTTGTTTCCACAATGAGATTATGAGATTGAGTACATGTCACATGTTCCATACTCTAGTGCAGTGAGATCTCTCATGTATGCTATGGTTTGTTTACGTCCAAATTTATTAGAGGCAGTCAGTGCAGTTAGTAGATACATGTTGAATCCCAGTAAAGAACATTAGAAAGTAGTTCAATGAATTTTAAGATTCTTACGAGGTACTACTGATGTTTGCTTACAGTTTGGAAGAATTAGAGATGTAGCCATTGGGTATGTTGATGCTGATTTTGCTAGAGACCTTGATAGAAAAAGATCTCTTATAGGTTATGTCTTTACAATCGGAGGTTGTGCAATCAGTTGGAAAGCCACTTTACAAACTACAGTCACTTTGTCTACCACTGAAGCTGAGTACATGGCGATTACTGAGGCTTGTAAAGAAGCCATTTGGTTGAAGAGATTTTTCAGTGAACTCAATGAAGACCTTCAAATTAGTACAGTATTTTGTGACAATCAGAGTGTCATCTTCCTTACAAATGAGCAAATGGTTCATGAGAGAACAAAACACATTGATGTCCGTTACATTTTGTTCGTGATATTATTGCTCGTGGTGATATTGTTGTGAGCAAAATTAGTACTCATGAAAATCCTATAGATATGATAACTAAGTCACTTCCTATAACCAAGTTTGAGCACTGCTTAGACTTCGTTGGTGTTCATTGTTGAAGTTAAAATCCTTAAGGGGTTTTATGGAAGAGGTGGAGAACTTGTTCGTTAAGAGTTCGCGATGAGAGTTCACAATGAAGAACTTGTTCATTGAGAATTCGTGTCAAGGTGGAGATTGTTAGAATTGAGTGACCCGAATCATTATTTAAATAAAATACAATGGTAAAATAAAATAACAGTAAAATCCATATAGAACTACACTTCTTTTATTTTATTTTAGAATAAGGTTTTTTTTAAACCTTATTAAACTTCATCTACTTGATATTGATTAGAATGAGGTGTTTCAATCTTACTACACTCCTATTAGAATATGGTTTTACAATCCTATAAATAGACATAGTCTACTCCTCTTGTAATCATTCGAATTTGACATATTGAATTTTCTTCTCCTCTGCTCGTGTTTTTTTCCCGAAAGGGTTTCGACGTAAAAATCTGTGTGTTCTTTATTTTGCTTTCTCTTTTCTTTGTGATATATTGTCATTATCGACATTCTATTTTTACAGTTGGAAATCAATGAAGAAAATTATAGATGTGAAAATGTAGAAAAAAGACAAATTAAAAGTTGAAAAAGAATGAAGATTAAAGTGTAAAGTGACCAATTAGAAAAATTATAGATTGATAATGATTTTTTTTAATATTAAGATGACATGGGATATATATCATTCTAAAGAAAAGCAAGTTTTGTCTAAATTGAATAAAATAAAAATTATAGGGGCCAAATTGTAACATTTTCATATTTGGCCTGAAAATTAAACATGCAATTTGCATGGTTGGATAGTTTTATGGACTTTTGTAATGTTATGTAAGGATTTAATGTGTGAAGTTTTATATTTGGGGTTAATAAGTGAACTGATAAAAGAAAAAAGCTAAAAGTGCAAATTCCCCATTAAAATATATTTTATACTTTTCAAGAGTATTATATTGAGAATTTATGATTTTTTTTATGTGCTGAGATGAGAAAATTGGTAGCCATATATTTGGAATTTTTAAAGTAAGGAAAGAAAAATGCAGGCTACTCATTTAAATTGGGTTGACATTGACTAGATTTTTCTAAAATGAAGAAAAGATGAAGAGTGTTCATCTTTCCTTGTTCCACCCCTCCATTGAAGATGTGAGAGTTCTCTTCTCATTTCTTCATCCTCTCTCTTTCAAATCCAACATTAAAATCTCCACTACCCAAGTGATTCATTTGTTAAAATCTTATAGAAAATCCACTTCTAGGCTTAGTTCTACTGTCATATTCGTCACGAAAAAGAAAGGGTTTTCTTGAGCTAGAGAAAGAAAGTTTGAGCTCACGTGAGAAAGTGAAGAACAAGGTATGAAAGTGTATTTTGTTATCATCGGTATGATTATCCAAGGTTATTTTATATGAGTCTTTCATGAACATGATTTTGGGCATTATTTGTGTTACGTGTTGTTGGAGAAGAACAATTGACAAGTAGGAATCTTAGGCTAGTAAAATAGAGAAATTTGTGATTTGCTCTTTCAAAAGGAAGGTAAGTACTCAAGAAACCATCTTTACCTTGTATGGATTAAAATTGATATTCCTTATTGTAAATGGCTAGATGTTAAAAATGTGATTAAATATTAATACTAATAAGTAAAGGAAATAAAAAATAGAGACTTATGTATATGCTGTAGACTTGAACTAAAATAAGCTAATAAGTGATAATATGTGGAAATATGGAAATGGGATATAAGGACATTGTTAGACACTTTTTGGGTTATATTAACCCAAATGCAAGTTATATTCAAGTAATAAAATCTTAAGAGTCCAAGACCGGCCCACAGGGAAGTTGTTTAGAACTTGATTACACGTATTATGCTAAAAAAAATATTTAACACTTATTTTGGAACGAATAACAGAAATGAAGGTGGGAAAAAAACACTAGAAATAAAAATAAAAATCAATGCAAGAAATAAACTAAAAAAATACATGGAATAAAATGTTCTAAGGTTAGAGGATTCGCTCTTGATGTTATACTAAGGTTAAATTTTAGTACTCAATGCTATTACTCAATTAGAATCCACACAAAATGGAGGCACCAATCATATAATCTAATAATTTATGTCCAATAATTAAACATATGAATCCATGAGTAAATGTATGTCCATCAAAGGACTGTCCAATATGATTGTCCATTAAGCCCGAAAGTAATCCATAAGCAAAAGATGATGCAATATGAAAGTTCAACTGTTTAAGTTTAGTCCAAAAATACAATAAATGGTATTATAGTCTCTTGATAACTTCAAAACTTATAAAAAAGATTTAAATATTTATTATGACAATTCTTATATGTCTACAACAAACCGATGTTAATTTATCCAAGCGTTCATTGTGCCATCTATTGTCTATGGCAAATCAAAACTCTTACTTTACAAGCATAATTATGACAAGTGACTAGTAATTAAATTTAACTAAAATTATGAGTTTAGAATTTACCTTAATATATGCCAAGAGTTTCACCATTTCACCTCAACATTGAAAACTTACAATAACATAACAAATTAAACAACTCAAACTTAGATGACAAAGATATATTATATATAAGAAACTTGAGATTTTAAAATGATAAAGAAACAAATAAACACCAACAAGAAAATGATCTTGATCTCAACTCTAAGATGCCTCCTATTCTGAAACTAAAGGCTATTTATAGAGGTATGTGAAGAGGAAAATTACAATGCAAATTTCTTGCTAATAAAAAATTGCTAGGCCCATTTCTTTGTCATCTTTTGGAATCATTTTTCACATGTTATTTGATGACTTTTTTTATCCAAGTTAATTGCTCCAAATGGGAAAAGTAAAAATAGAAAAAAAATTGATCAAATATCTGCATCTTGTACATTCACTGTATAAATTTCAACTTCAAACTTCAAGTATATTAAGAGATATGATCCAAACATAAAAATGTGTCAAAACTATCCATTAATGTGAAACTTGTAACTTTTTGTTTACTTTTGAATTTCTTCCTAATGAATTTTGGCATTGATGTTCTAAGATTTGAATATATTTTCAAACTCCCCTTTCTGAAAATATAAAATACACTCATAATGAAGTCTTGGAGCTCAAAAAACGATTGAAACACCAAGAAGTGTTTCTGCTGGAAGTTCTCTATGTGTCCAAATTAAAAATTTAATACTTTCAGAATTTGACTGTCACACATCATCCTAGATCAGCTTTAGCCTTAGTGCTTTTAATCTCGTGGTTCCATGTAGAGGTGCTCATAGGCTGGGCCAGGTTGGGCTGGGTTTGGGTCGGGTCTAAGTATGATATTAATATATTTATACTTGCCCAAGCTCAGTCTGGCCTAAAATATGGGCCTAAAATTTTGCCCAAACCTGTCCATATTTACAAATGACTAACCCATGCCCGTTTTAGACCTGCCCATATTATTTTATTTTATTTTATTTTATAATTTTATACATTTTTATTCATTGAAAATTTTTATATAGTCTTAACATTATTTTAATGCTTACATTAGAGTAGTATTATATATTTAGTATAGGTTTATTTTTTTAGTGTTCTAAATTACATAATATATAAAAGCAACATAATATAAATTATTATAAGCTTAAAACAAGTTGGGTCGGGCCGGGCTTGGCTCGAGCCTTAAACATTCAAGTCAGAGCCTAGCCCATATTTCAAATGGACCTAATTTTTTGCTCAAGCCCATTTTTCGGGCATAATATTTTTGCCCAAACTCTACCTTCGGGCCTGGGCGAGTAACCCGACCCATGAACAAGTCTAGTTCCATGTATTGACATCTTCTTCCTAAACTCGTTTTACCTACAAATTCCACATAGAATATTTTATAAAACTAAATGTGTGAAAACACTAAAAATACCTGATATTTACAATGCAAACATAGTCAAATAAACTAAAATGAATCTAGAATATACAAAAAAAAAACTCAAGAAACTAAGTAAATGTAAGTATGATATAACCCAAATAATCATATGATGATGACTCATCATACATTGACTAGTATAATAAGAATTTGGAAAATTGAAATTTTATAAAATATAAAGTATAATGGAAATTTATAATAAGGAAATGACCAACAACTCTTTGAGCTTTTATAAATGTGTATTATGATAGATCAAACATATGAAAAATTATGAGTAAGAGTAATTGAGAATCAAATAATGGACATAAAAGTAAAAGAGTGCAAACTTTTGTATTAGAAAAAAATGAATAGTTGCCCAATGGATATTTATCTGTGAACATAATTGTAACACCCCTAACCCGTATTCGTCACCAGAAAAGGGTTATTAGGCATTACCAATCAAATCACAACATACAACATACATTTCTCAAACATAAAGCCATTATCACATAAACATTAATCAAACATATTCACATTGTCCCTTATAAGGCTCTATGAGACTTGGAAACATGCTAGAAAGAGGTTTGGGTCTAAACCGATAACATTCGAAAACTTTGGGAAAACTAATAAAATTGTAACACCCCAAACCCAGCCCAGACGTTATGGCTGGATCCGACATGCCACATCGAAGCATTCAAAATGTGCTATAAAAAAACTTACTTAGTGTCTTAAAAGTTAATTTCATTGTAGGTTAAAGTGAATGAAAGCTGTCCACCAGGTAGGAAACCGGGAAAGAGGAGGTGAGTCCATCAGACTGCTTAAGTACCAAGCTCCCCTCGGAACCAATCCTAGACATGTACACCGCCATTGCCACACCTTAACGTCATGTATATTTCCAGGAAACCAATTTGAGGAAAAGTGATTAATTTTGGAAAATATTTTCATTGTGGAAGCTTTGCTTGTTGTCGTGTTATTTTGAAATCAATTATTGTTTTTGAAAATGCGCCCTAAAGCTATCCAATTTCAACAGTTAAACATAAGTAATACCTACCTTAATAAAACATATTAAAACCATCAAAAAAAATTAAGCGGCCTTATTACATTAAAGAAAACCCAAAACCTTAAACGTAAATAAAAGGATGTCCAGTTCACCAGAAGAAAATCAAACTTGCAGAACTTGTGGTCACTACGAATCCCTCACAGCTCCAAACCCACTATGGTTGGGGATTACCTGCGTGGATGAAAATAAAAGGGTGAGTTTGGAGAAACTCAGTTTGTAAATTAACCCAACCATAGCCTATATCGGCTCAAACCACAAAAATCAGAATAAGTTAGCCTTAGCCCAGAACAGAATTCAGAATAAAGCCCATAGGCCCATAACAGATCAGAACAGATATTACATGTTTATGCAAGACCCAACCCATATCCAACTATATGCACCCTCATACCAACCTTTCACCACGTGGGGAGACTACTCGACCCACCCAACCGCTACACACCACAGAAATATGCAGCATGGCTACCAGAACAGATAATGTGACAGAGTCACCAGATACAGATAATCGTGGCAGAGCCACCAGAACAGATATATGTGGCAGAGCCACCAGATCAGATAATTGTGGCATAGCCACCAGGACGCTTCCTCTATAATATAACCCATGTCCCCATGCAACAGATATACAATCATGGCATACATCAAACAGAATCAGATCATCATGCTTTTCAGTCAAAAGTAACCTTAGGGGTATAATGGTAATTTTGCATACCTAGGGGTATTCAAGTAATTTAACTATTCTTAAGGTTTTCATGCATAGCATATCCATTTATGTACGACCAGAAACACTTACCGCATTTTCTTACCGAATTGGGCCCGCTGGCCCATTATCCTGTTTTTGGCCCATTCAGCCCAAAACATCGAAGTGCACAAAATCGTGCACTCTATAGTCTTATCACTTTAATTTACCATATACATCAACTATTCATCTCACGAGCATTCACACACTCACAAGTTCTCAAAATACCGGCTTCTCGGCATTTCGACTTTTTGGCTTTTGCCGATCTAGTCTATAATAGGGTGTTAGTTACACACCTGTTTGTGACGATATGCTGACGAGATCCACACATGAACTACCTCCAATTGGATTACTAACACGTTAATCTAACTATCAAAAATGAACTATGTATTAACCCCTTACCAGATTAGGCTAAAAGTACCTTAGGCACTAACGATCTTACCTTTGCCGAAATTAGCGATTATGTCTAGATCCAGCCGTTCCACTTTTCCAAGCCTTCGATTAGCAGCCTTTAGATCCCACTATTATCAAAATAAAATAGTTATAACAACCCTTAGAGCTACAAGCCCAAATCGACAGCCTCCCTAACCTTTAGGGGTTTTGGCTTTTTCTAAAACCTGAAATAAAGATTAAGTTCAAAAACTTACCACCGGTTCCTTCAGTTAATGATTCCAATTAACTTCTACTCGATTCTGTTGCAGATCTACTCCTCAAATGAGAACAAAACTTGAGCCTTTAGTGATCTTAAAATTCGGCTATGTCCCTATGGCTATGCGTTTTCGGCTTTTTGTAACAGTGAAGAAAAGATGAGGGTTTTGTAGTGGCTTTGTCAATAGAGGTTTTAGGGTTCAGAAAAAGAAAGAATTGGTCAAAAAGGATGAAGAAAAATCAGTAGGTTTTTGCTAGGAGAATTCGGCACAGATAATATGAACTTTCAGGATTTCGGCTTTTTTTATATAAAGCTGTAAGGCTTAAAAATAATAGTAAGAAAGTAGTGTAGAGTAGAGTGGTAGAAGGATTCAGCTATGGAGAAAAGAAGAGGAGAAAGTAGATGGAGAGAAAAAAGAAAAGAAGAGAAGAGGAGGAAGGATGGTCAGAAAAACGGCACAACTTACCCCTAATGCCGAACTTATACTTGGCATTTGACCTAGCCGAAACTTGCCCCCTAAAGAAAACCCTTGGCCGGCCAACTCTTGCTCCTCAAGAGTCCACCATTTGGCCAACACTGCTCTCCCTAATCAGCTCCTAAATCCTCTCCCTTATCCCCTCCTTACTCAATCTCCTAGCAACTCAAACTCCTCCTAACAGTCTTTTACTTGAGTTCCAAAACTTCCCCTTTCTAATCATAAAAATAATTCCCTTAATATGCTGTCATTGTGACTTGAACATCAGTTCTCCCTAGCATCCACACGGCACTTGTATAGCCTTCCCAGTGGTGTCACATGCCACTCTGCCACCTGCTTCCTTGTGTTTTATTTTACCCAATTAATACTTAAAAGCCCAATTAACCAGAACCCCTTTTTCTTATGGAACTAGAATTAACTAAAATTACCGAGTTTGAACTTAAGCTTGGGTCTTTTAGAGGCCCACTAACATAATTAAACCTACGCCAAATAGACAAAACACAAAAATTTTAAAATTTTCCAACATTCACAGAATTCCCAAAAATTGGGGTGTTACAACTCTACCCTCCTTAAAGAAATTTCATCCTCGAAATTTACCTAATCGAAACAGATGAGGGTATTGCTGTTGCATCGCCTCTTCTGGCTCCCAAGTAGCTTCCTCTCTGCCATGATTATGCCAAAGCACTTTCACTAATGGGATAGATTTCCTTCTGAGAACCTTAACATCTCGAGCCAATATTTGTACAGGCTCCTCCTCAAAGGTCAAATCAGTCTGAACTTCAATTTCTGCAACTGCCACGACATGAGAAGGGTCAGAATGATAACGCCTTAACATGGAGACGTGAAAAACATCGTGAATCCTGTCTAACTCTGGAGGCAATTCCAATTGATAAGCTACTGGGCCTACTCGCTTCAAAACAAGATAGGGCCCAATAAACCGTGGACTCAACTTGCCCTTCTTACCAAACCTTAATATCTTCTTCGAAGGAGAAACTTTTAAGAAGACTATATCACCTACTGAGTACTCAATCTCCTTACGCTTCAAATCTACAAATGACTTTTGCCTATTAGATGCTTCTTTTAATCGATCCCTGATTATTCTGACCTTATTCTCAGTATCAGCTACTAACTTTGGTCTAAGAACTTGTCGCTCTCCTCGCTTAATCCAACAACTAGGTGTACGACACCTTCGTCCATACAGTGCTTTATATGGTGCCATACGAATACTCACCTGGTAACTGTTATTGTACGCAAATTCCGCCAACGTCAAGTACTCCTCCCAACTACCACAAAACTCAATTATGCATCCCCTCAACATGTCCTCCGCAATCTGAATAACCCTTTTTGTCTGACCATCAGTTTGGGGATGGAAAGCCATACTAAAGTTCAATCGCGTCCCCAATGCCTCATGCAACTTTTGCCAAAACTGAGATGTGAATCTGGGATCCCTGTCAGAGATAATCAAAACTGGGACTCCATGAAGTCGCACAATCTTCGCCACATACAATTTGGCTAACTTTTGAAGTGAAAAGTCAGTACGTACAAGTAAGAAATGGGCTGATTTGGTCAGCCTATCCACAATCACCCACACCGAGTCTTTCTTCGATGGTGTCAAGGGCAGCCCACTCACAAAGTCCAAGGTTACCCTTTCCCACTTCCAAAGTGGTATCTTCACTGGCTGCAACAGTGCAGAAGGTAATTGATGCTCAGCTTTCACTTGGTGGCATGTCAGACATTTCCCTACAAACTCCATTACTTCTCGTTTAAGTTCAGGACACCAGTACAATTCTCGCAAGTCGTGATACAACTTGTTCCCTCCAGGATGCATGGCACAAAGTCCCCCATGAGCTTCCTTCAATATTGTCTGCCTCAAATTAGAGTCCTTCGGAACACAAATTCTTCCTCGGAAGCACAGAACTCCTTAACCATTTAACCCAAACTCAGAAGTTTCCCCTTCCTTAACTTGTTGGAAACGAGCGACCAAAGACTCATCGTTCAACTGCTTTTCCTTAATCTGATCCACCCAGGTTGGCTTCACTTGCAACTCAGCCAACAGACTTCCATCATCATACAGACTCAGACGAGCAAACATTGCTCTCAGGTCAGATACAGTTCTACAACTTAGAGCGTCGGCTACCACATTAGCCTTGCCTGGGTGATACTCAATCAAACAGTCATAATCCTTAAGCAACTCAATCCATCTCCATTGCCTAAGGTTCAGCCCTTTTTGAGTCAACAAATACTTAAGAATCTTATGGTCTGTGAATATAATACACCTTTCTCCGTACAAGTAATGTCTCCAAATCTTAAGTGCAAATATCACTGCTGCCAACTCCAAATCATGCGTAGGATAGTTCCCCTCATGAGGCTTAAGCTGTCGTGATGCATATGCAACCACCTTACCCTCTTGCATTAACACGCAGCCCAAACCTACATGTGATGCGTCATTGTACACAGTAAAATCCTTCCCAGACTCTGGCTGAATTAACACAGGTACTTCCGCCAGAACTTTCTTCAACTTCTCAAAAGCTTCCTGCTGCTTCTCAGCCCATACAAACGGTACTCCTTTCCTTATGAGTTTTTTCAGAGGTGCTGCTATCACAGAAAAACCTTTCACAAACCTTTTGTAGTATCCTGCCAATCCTAAGAAACTCCGTATTTCCGACACTGACCTAGGCGGCTTCCACTCCAAAATCGCGTCAATTTTCTGAGGGTCCACCTTAATCCCCTCAGCAAAGACCACATGTCCTAAGAAGGTTACCTTCCTCAACCAAAATTCATACTTGCTGAACTTCGCATAAAGTTCCTTCTCCCCTAACACTTGCAGCACTATATGGAGATGCTCATCATGCTTCGCTTGCATTTCAGAATATACTAGGATATCGTCAATAAAGACGACTACGAACTGATCCAAAAATGGTTGGAACACACGATTCATCAGATCCATAAACGCAGCAGGAGCATTAGTCAGTCCAAATGGAATAACCAGAAACTCGTAATGACCATACTGAGTCCTCAATGTCGTCTTATGGATATCTGCCTCCTTGACCCTTAACTGATGATATCCAGATCGAAGGTTGATCTTGGAAAATACAGAAGCTCCTCTAAGCTGGTCGAACAGATCGTCAATCCTTGGCAGTGGATACTTATTCTTAATCGTCAGTTTGTTCAACTGGCGATAATCAATGCACATCCACATCGTACCATCTTTCTTTTTCCTGAATAGCACCGGTGCTCCCCATGGGGACACACTTGGCCTAATGAAACCCCTATCCAAAAACTCTTGAATTTGTGCCTTTAATCCCACTAACTCCTTCGGTGCCATCCTATACGGTACGATGGACACAAGCGCCATTCCAGGCAACAAGTCGATTCCAAATTCAACTTCTCTGTTCGGAGGCAATCCTAGAAGCTCCTCCGAAAAAACATCTTGGAACTCCTTTACGGTCCTAACCTTATCCACTGTTAGTCCCTCCTCTTCTAACTGACTTACAAATGCCAAATAGGCCTCACAACCTTTCCGAATCCACTTTTCGGCTCTTAATGCTGACACCACATTGGACAAATAATCATTCGCTCACCTATCACCATAACCTCCTTATCCTTTGTGGTCCTTAACACCATTCGTTTAGCAGCACAATCCAAAGTCGCCTCATGCTTAACAAGCCAGTCCATTCCCAGAATGAGATCAAAATCTTCGAACTGTAACTCCATCAGATCTCCAGGGAAAATCCTACCTTGAGTTTCTAAGGGTACATCCCTATACAGTTTGTCTACCCTAACCAAGTGACCCAAAGGACTTAGCACAGATGCCCCACTTAAAATCTTCTCAGAGTGCACGCCCAACGACCTAGATATGGCACATGCAACATAGGAATGAGTAGATCCAATATCTACCAAAGCAGTATAAGGCATGCTAGAAACCAAAACGTACCAGTTATGACATCAGGTGCGTTGCCCTCCTCTCGACGACTAGCTGTATACACCAATGCTGGCTGTCGGGCTTCAGCATTTTCGGCACCCCTGCCAGGTGCCCCTCGACCTCGACCACTTCCATTTCTGCCCCTACCTTGTCCACGTCCTCTCGGTGATTGTGGTCTACCTCTCATGGGTTGAATAACCCTCTGTACAGCAACTTGTGCCTGATCAGCTCTCTGAGGACAGTCTTTAACTCTATGCTCCATAAATCTGAATCGAAAACAAGCATTGGAACGTTTCCTACACTTGCCCAAATGTACCTTACCACAGTCTCCATAGATTGGTGGTCTAACAACATTCATCAGGACTGCTCGAACTGGTTCCTCCACTCTTGCTCTCTTAACATTTCTATTTGTACCACCTGAGGGTCCTGAATCCCTCCGGAAATGATTCTGATCCTTCTCCCCATTCTTCTTTTCAGCACGCTTTACCTCCTCAGCTATCTTCACCTTCTCCACCAAGACCGCAAAGTCCCGCTCCCTCTGCGGAGCAATCAACACCCTAAAGTCATCCCTAAGACCATCTTCGAAGCTCACACTTCGCTCATATTCCGTAGCGACTATGCCTACAGCATACCGGCTCAGCCTCAGAAACTCGGCCTCGTACTCGGCAACAGTTTTACCTTCTTGCACCAGATTCAAGAATTCCTTTCTGCGGCCGTCCACATAACTCGCCTCAACATACTTCCCTTCAAAGGTCGTCTTAAATAGTTCCCAAGTTACCCTATCAGCTGGGGTCCCTTCTCTCACAGTGAGCCACCACTGATAAGCCTCGTCCTGTAGCAACGATACGGCTCCTTCAAGCTTCTGCTCCACAGAGCAGTCCAAGTCGTCCATAATCCGTTCTGTGGCCTCCAACCAATATTTCGCCACATTCGGGGCTACACCAGACACACCCTTAAAGATCTCCGCTCCGTTAGCCCGAAGTCATTCAGAAATAGATCCCTGAATTTCATTGCCCGTACTTACCTCAGCAACCCTTTCCAGAACACGAAGCATTGCTTATGACAGAGCATCATCCCGGCACCGCGGTCATGAGACTCCACCTCTGTTGCTGGTGGTACCTGTGTATCCGCCACCAGCATATGTCCCGAAGACGAAGATCTCGCTCAAGCACTTCCTCGGCCCCGTCCACGGCCTCTTCCACGAGCGGCTCTTGTACTCATATCATATTATCTGATTATGAATTTTTATGCATTAACTCAATATTCTAGTGTTTATTAGAGATGTTTTATGAATCAGACAGTACGTCAAAGTTTGTTTTCGCAGAATCGAAGTCTAGCTACAATTTCAGTCTCTTATCAAATTTTCCTATGGTTTCAGTATCATCCTATCCTAGTAGGATTTCAGTACTGACAGATAATTCAAGAAAATATTCAGAGAAGTTCAGAGTAATACTTACAGGCTTGGGCCGGAGATTCGGAATGCTACCTTCTAAAGATCTAAATTTTGAAAACTGAGTTTTTTTTGCAATCTTTATAAATTTTTTTTTCGAAAATCTTTGTTTTTGTAAACCCATTCCACAGCCGAGTTGTTGCAACTGGGCTCTGACACCACTAAATGTAACACCCCAAACCCGGCCCAGACGTTATGGCCGGATCCGACATGCCACATCGAAGCGTTCAAAATATGCTATAAAAAAACTTACTTAGTGTTTTAAAAGTTAATTTCATTGTAGGTTAAAGTGAATGGAAGCTGTGCACCAGGTAGGAAAGCGGGAAAGAGGAGGTGAGTCCATTGGACTGCTTAAGTACCAAGCTCCCCTCGGAACCAATCCTAGACATGCACACCGCCATTGCCACACCTTAACGTCATGTATATTTCCAGGAAACCAATTTGAGGAAATGTGATTAATTTTGGAAAATATTTTCATTGTGGAAGCTTTGCTTGTTGTCATGTTATTTTGAAATCAATTACTGTTTTTGAAAACGTGCCCTACAGCTATCCAATTTCAATAGTTAAACATAAGTAATACCTACATTAATAAAACATATTAAAACCATCAAAAAAATTAAGCGGCCTTATTACATTAAAGAAAACCCAAAACCTTAAACGTAAATAAAAGGATGTCCAGTTCACTAGAAGAAAATCAAACTTGTAGAACTTGTGGTCACTACGAATCCCTCACAGCTCAAACCCCACTATGGTTGGGGATTACCTGCGTGGATGAAAATAAAAGGGTGAGTTTGGGGAAACTCAGTTTGTAAATTAATCCAACCATAGCCTATATCGGCTCAAACCACAGAAAACAGAATAAGTTGGCCTTAGCCCAGAACAGAATTCAGAATAAAGCCTATAGGCCCATAACAAATCAGAACAGATATTCCATGTTTATGCAAGACCCAACCCATATCCAACAATATGCACCCCATACCAACCTTTCACCATGTGGAGAGACTACTCGACCCACCCAACCGCTACATGCCATAGAAATATGTAGCATGGCTGCCAGAATAGATAATGTGACAGAGTCACCAGATACAGATAATCGTGGCAGAGCCACCAGAAAAGATATATGTGGCAGAGCCACCAGATCAGATAATTGTGGCATAGCCACCAGTATGCTTCCTCTATAATATAACCCATGTCCCCATGCAACAGATATACAATCATGGCATACATAAAACAGAATCAGATCATCATGCTTTTCAGTCAAAAGTAACCCTAGGGGTATAATGGTAATTTTACATACCTAGGGGTATTCAAGTAATTTAACTATTCTTAAGGTTTTCATGCATAGCATAGCCATTTACGTATGACCAAAAACACTTACCGCGTTTTCTTACCGAATTGGACCCGCTGGCCCATTATCCCGTTTTTGGCCCATTCAGCCCAAAACATCGAAATGCACAAAATCGTGCACTCTATAGTCTTATCACTTTAATTTACCATATACATCAACTATTCATCTCAAGAGCATTCATACACTCGCAAGTTCTCAAAATACCGGCTTCTCGGTATTTTAACTTTTCGGCTTTTGCCGATCTAGTCTATAAGAGGCTGTTAGTTACACACCTGTTTGCGATGATATGCTGACGAGATCCACACATGAACTGCCTATAATTGGATTACTAACACGTTAATCTAACTATCAAAAATGAACTATGTATTAACCCCTTACCAGATTAGGCTAAAAGTACCTTAGGCACTAACGATCCTACCTTTGCCGAAATTAGCGATTATGTCTAGATCCAGCCGTTCCACTTTTCCAAGCCTTCGATTAGCAGCCTTTAGATCCCACTATTATCAAAATAAAATAGTTATAACAACCCTTAGAGCTACAAGCCCAAATCGACAGCCTCCTTAACCTTTAGGGGTTTTGGCTTTTTCTAAAACCTGAAATAAAGATTAAGTTCAAAAACTTACCACCGGTTCCTTCAGTTAATGATTCCAATTAACTTCTACTCGATTCTGATGCAGATCTACTCCTCAA
This sequence comes from Gossypium hirsutum, assembly GCF_007990345.1. Classification (NCBI taxonomy): domain Eukaryota; kingdom Viridiplantae; phylum Streptophyta; class Magnoliopsida; order Malvales; family Malvaceae; genus Gossypium; species Gossypium hirsutum. The sequence goes on along the minus strand of NC_053431.1, from coordinate 77,999,577 downwards.
ATGAGAACAAAACTTGAGCCTTTAGTGATCTTAAAATTCGGCTATGTCCCTATGGCTATGCGTTTTTGGCTTTTTGTAACAGTGAAGAAAAGATGAGGGTTTTGTAGTGGCTTTGTCGACAGAGGTTTTAGGATTCAGAAAAAGAAAGAATTGATCAAAAAGAATGAAGAAAAATCAGTAGGTTTTTGCTAGGAGAATTTGGCACAGACAATATGAACTTTCGGGATTTCGGCTTTTGTGATATTCAGCTGTAAGGCTTAAAAATAATAATAAGAAAGTAGTGTAGAGTAGAGTGGTAGAAGGATTCGGCTATGGAGAAAAGAAGAGGAGAAAGTAGATGGAGAGAAAAAAGAAAAGAAGAGAAGAGGAGGAAGGATGGTCAGAAAAACGACACAACTTACCCCTAATGCCGAACTTATACTTGGCATTTGACCTAGCTGAAACTTGCCCCCTAAAGAAAACCCTTGGCCGGCCAACTCTTGCTCCTCAAGAGTCCACCATTTGGCCAACACTGCTCTCCCTAATCAGCTCCTAAATCCTCTCCCTTATCCCCTCCTTACTCAATCTCCTGAGCAACTCAAACTCCTCCTGACAATCTTTTACTTGAGTTCGAAAACTTCCCCTTTCTAATCATAAAAATAATTCCCTTAATATGCTGTCATTGTGACTTGAACCTCAGTTCTCCCTAGCATCCACACGCCACTTGTATAGCCTTCCCAGTGGCGTCACATGCCACTCTGCCACCTGCTTCCTTGTGTTTTATTTTACCCAATTAATACTTAAAGCCCAATTAACCAGAACCCATTTTTCTTATGGAACTAGAATTAACTAAAATTACCGAGTTTTAACTTAAGCTTGGGTCTTCTAGAGGCCCACTAACATAATTAAACCTATGCCAAACAAACAGAACACAGAAATTTTAAATTTTGCCAACATTCACAGAATTCCTGAAAATTGGGGCATTACAAAAATTTTCAAACATACAGGGATCACACGCCCGTGTGAACAGGTCATGTGACTCACATGGCTACCAGACATGCTCGTGTCACAGGCCGTATAGAAACAGGGCATACATACTAACTTGCATCATATGGCCGGAGATACGCTCGTGTGCCATGGCCGTGTAAAATCTAAAGAGTAAACTGACTTGGGTCACACGGCCGACCTGTAACGCCCCGTACCTGAGACCGTTGCTGGAGTCGGACACGAGGGGTTCACAGACTAAATTCGCTTACTATCGCAGTCCATTTTAAAAATTTCCACACAGCTGGCTAACTGTGTCGCTGTCACCTTAAAAATCATATCTTGAGTTTCACAACTCGAAAATCAGTTTTGTGATTTTTCCCTGAAACTAGACTCATATTTCCATCTACATATTGTTTTCCAGAATTTTTGGTCGGGCCAATGAGTACAGTTTATTAGTTAAAGTCTCCCCTGTTACAGGGTGCGACTACACCGACCTTCATGCATTACGATTTGGATATCTCCCTGTACAGGGCTTCAATACTGATGCCGTTTGTTTCTATAGAAACTAGACTCAGAGAGGAATCTATACATATATGGCATGACTCCTAATTATCTCTGGTTAATTTATAATGAATTTCCAAAGTTGGAACAGGGAATCCAGAAACTGTTCTGGCCCTGTTTCACGAAAACCTAATTATCTCTTAACATACCACTCATATGACCGTTTCGTTTCTTCCATATGAAAGTGGATTCATCAAGTTTCATTTAAATAATTTATTCACTATTTAATTCCATTCCTACTATTTTTAGTGATTTTCCAAATCTACATCACTGCTGCTGTCAGCATCTGCCTTTAAGGTAGACTTTACCTATTTCATAGTTTCCATGATTCAACTAGCCCTTTTAGCATAAATAGCACAAATTATGATAGTGATTAACCATTGCCATGGCCAATCCTTGTTAAGCATATCCACACCTCTCAATAACCATATCCATACCAAATGATTATAACATTATGCTCAAACATATATAAGCCATTTTCGCATGGCTATCCAAAATTATACAAAACCGAAGGGTACATGACCAACAACAAAAGGGTAGTCCTATACATGCCATTTTCAGAGTTCAACCAAAAGTGTACCAAAAGGGTTTTGATAGTGTGGGCGACTTCGACTTCAATAATCCCGAGTCCGATAGCTGACGAACCAAAATCTATAAAACAGAGATTCAAAGAACGGAGTAAGCATTTAATGCTTAGTAAGTTTTAAGCAAAACAAAGTGTTCTCAATCACTATCATTGGTCATTCATTTCAACTGTTCGATGAAGTTAATCCAGAGCTTCATCTCGATCTATAATATCATTAAACGCAACACTTGGCTGCCACTTATATACTTTCGAATAATAATGACCTAGATGGTCAAATATTTCCAAAGCACATTCTTCATCGATTTTCAACTTTCAATAATCCTTTCCACTTGTTCATAATCACATCCATACTTTTAAGTATTTCAACATGACAAGTACTAAATTACCATAGGCACATAAAGAACCAACATATTCCTTATCACATATATGTAAGCTTACAAATCATAATCCTTACCTTGTACTGGCACATCTAGCTCAACCCAACCCATACTCAGATCATAAGGCTTTTGGGCAGAATATGCACTAATACATAAGAATATTTCATCGCATACTTTATTATACAAACATACCATTACCAATTAGATCATTCTCACATTTGGAGGTATAATATTAATCACATTTACCTACCTCTTTGATACTGATAATTCACCTCGAAATCACTCCACCGATGAGTAAGTAATACGTACCTGAACATCTTGAATACATAATACTTATTTGATGGTAACTTAATGCAGATACTCAATATCAAAGTCTTACTTGAATCCTAGCATTTAGCCGTCGGGTCTTTAAAGCTCGGATATAGTACGAGCACGAAGCCTACGGACATTAATCAGGATAATATTCTCGCATAAAGCCTGCGGGGTTTTAACCCGGATATAGTATTGACACAATTGCTCTTCGGGACTTATCACATTTATACACTTCCACATCCATCACATTGGCCATTCGGCCTTATCACATATATACACTTTCACATTCATCACATTGGCCATTCGGCCTTATCACACATACACATGTTCACATTCATCACATTGGCCATTCGGCCTTATCACACATACACATGTTCACATTCATCACATTGGCCATTCGGCCTTATCACATATATATACACTTTCACATTCATCACATTGGCCATTCGGCCTTATCACATATATACACTTTCACATTCATCACATCGGCCATTAGGCCTTATCACATATATATACACTTTCACATTCATCACATCGGCCATTAGGCCTTATCACATATATATACACTTCCACATTCATCACATCGGCCATTAGGCCTTATCACATATATATACACTTTCACATTCATCACATTGGCCATTAGGCCTTATCACATATATACACTTTCACATTTATTCAAATATACTTCACATACCACATATACTATCATGTACAGACTTGGTCTTGGCCGAATCTACATCCATCACTTTCCAATGAATAATTCAATTTTACGCCATACTATCATTTCATATTCGAATACTCATAAGCTTACAATATCACGATTTAGAATTCAAGTATGGGTTTAATCAATAGCTTATGAGCAACTAAAACAAGTTTTATCCATGTTTACAACAAAATCACATATTCACTACGAGCTGTTTTCCTGAGCAATGGTCACTAAATTATTTATAACCGGAGCTACAAAACTCCAAATCACTTGCCGTTAATTTTTCCTGAATATAGACTCGTATATCTTCCATCCATAAAATTTCCAGAATTTCAGGTTTGGCCAATCAATACCAGATTTTTCTTAAAGTTTCCCCTGTTTCACTGTTTGACTAATCTGACCACTCTTCACTACGAATCAAATTTCTCATTTTACAGAATTCAAAATGTGTTGTATTTGATTTCATTTGAAACTAGACTCATTAAGGAGTCTAAGCATATAAATTTTATCTTATAACCATTTTTGTACAATTTATAATGATTTTCTAAAAACAGAACAGGGGATTTCGGAGTCATTCTGACACCGTCTCACACAACTTTAAATATCTCTTTATAGGAAATTTCTTTGCTCACAAGGTCTCTTTTATAAGAAACTAGACTAATTAATCCTTGATTACATATTTTATTTAGCCTATAATTCCACACCAACAATTTATAGTGATTTTCTAAAATCACGTTACTGCTGCTGTCCAAAGCAAATTATTACAATTTGCTCTTAAATTTCCAAGTCCAAACACATATGAACTTACCATTTGAGTTTAAGACATATCATGGCCACATCATATCTTATTAAATCAACTCATTATGTCCTATTATGATTGAATTTACTCAACGTTTAATCACTTAAAACTTACCTCGGATGTTGTCGAATGATTTCGGCGGCTATTCGATCACTTTTTTTCCTTTCCTTTATCCAACTTTGGTCCTCTAAGCTCTTGAGCTTAATCTAGATACAAGTATGGCCAAACCTCCTCCTAATCCTCTTCCAAACCAAACATGAAGCAAGAACTCCTTCCTTCTTCCTTAGAATTTTCGGCCAAAAGAAATGAAAGAGGATGGACAAATTTTCTTTTTTTTTCTTTTCTTCACTCACGGCAATGGGGGGGGGACAATCACACACATCCTTTCTTTTCTTTTTTTTTTGTTTCTCATCCTACTAACACTAATATTTTATTGCCCATGCCCTTTATTTTATTAATCCTTACATAATGCACTACCCCGACATGTTTATGACATGTTTTTTGCCATAACATCTTGTCCACCCATGCTCTTTATTTTTATTAATCCTTACATAATGCACTACCCCAACATGTTTATGACATGTTTTTAGCCATAACATCTTGTCCACCCATGCTCATGGCCGGCCACTACATATTAGGGGGGAAAATTGACATGCAAGTCCTCCCTTTTGATTACATGCACTATTAGGTCCTTGTAGATTAGCCTATCACATTTCAAAAATGTCACCCATAAGTCCTTTTGACTAAATTCACATGCAATTTACTAAATCGAAGCCTAAAACTTTCACACCTTCATAATCACATATTTTAGACAATAAATATCACATTCAAATAATTTGGTGACTCGGTTTAGCGATCCTGAAACCGCTTTCCGACTAGGGTCACTTTAGGGGTGTCACACGACCACACGCCCATGCGCTAGCCCGTGTGCCACACACAGTCAGTAGACACACCCGTGTGTCTAAACCGTGTAACTCACTGACTCATTTTAACTAAGTTACAGCAAACACACAGTCGAGTTACACGCCTGTGTGCTCAACCATGTGGGGCGCATATAGGCTTGGTTTAAGCCACAATTCTCACCCACATTACATACCTACACCATATCATTTCATACCTTTTCAATACATTCAAAGGCAACCAAATCATGCTATTTTATACAAATTTCATGCCATTTATAAACCATTCATTCAACCCCTAAAATCATAACCAAAACATACCACATCAATATGTCATAACCAAAATTTTTTACCTAACTTCTTTATGCATATTCTCACCATATTATCAACTAATTCATGCCACAAAACATACCATTTCATCATTTTTAAAACCAAAACATAACATGCCATTTCTCAACCATGACATATCATTTACAATTAGCCAAATCAATTACTATCTAGCCAACATATAAGCCATGCTAAACTTGCCAGAACATATCACTTACCAAATTCATAAATCTAGCCAACTCAAATGGCCAAATACACACCAACAGTTATATCATATACAATCCAAACTCACATTCAACATTTCCAAATAGATTTCCACGTGGCTCATGCCTATACATGCTATATAACCAAGTCACAAGTATATAAATACCGAAATCAAAAACTAGATGGTGTGATGCAATCTCCACTGACTTCCAACCCGAGCGAACATCTGAATCACTATAAAACATAGAAAAATAACACAAAGTAAGCTATAAAGCTTAGTAAGCTTGTATGATATTAAACTTATCTTATTAAATAAGCACATATTAAGCATTTACAAATACTATAATATCAATTCATTTGATTTCATGTTTATACTAGAATTCCAATCACATAATTAACAAAACTTCACAAGTTTATTAATTTCTTTGCTCACGTGGATCAATTACATTCTTATCCAATCAGTCACATTACATGTACATAAGCGAATATATATAACTTTATTCAATCCAATATCAATCACATATTATTTAATAAAGATGAATCATGTAAAATATCATCAAATAATAGTATTTCGTATATTATATGCCATATGTATATTTAGTTAAAACATCTATAACTCATATTTCACTCATCATTCAATTCATACCTTATTATAGCCAAATAAACACATTCTTTTGGCATGAAACATACTTATACATAATTATTTCTCATTTCATACACATGATACACTAAGAACTCTCCAAATTACCTTCATTTGATTCTCATATAGGTTTTGTATGTACCTGTTAAACTTAATTCGATTGTACTTTCATTCTCGTCTTGACTATGCCTGTTGAACAATTTAGAATCACTAAGGATACTTGGGAATTACACATAGGTCGTACAATGTCATATCCCAAATCTGGTCTTACGTGTAAACTCATATCGATGCCAATGTCCCAGACATGGTCTTACACGAAATCATATAACGATACCAATGTCCAAAACATGGTCTTACACGTAATCACAATACAATGTCAATGTCTCAAACATGGTCTTACATGTAATCACAATTCAATGCCAACGTCTCAAGCATGGTCTTACATGTAATGACATCTTGGTAATCCTAATGTCATGACATTTGTATCGTATACAATTCCTAAGGTTCCTACGGGACTTTCAGACATCGTAACCCTATTGATTTCGGCTCGTAATCATGACCATTCAGCATTCAATTAAATTCAATAATAAATAAGCATTTATAACACAATTTTAAGTACGTTTATTAGCATATGAACTTACCTCATTCGTTGTACCGACGAATTAGGTCGATTAATCTGATACTTTATTTTCCATTATTCTAAATTTGAATCTCATTTTTCTCAATCTATATAATAACAAAATTTACTTATTTAATCATTCATTCATTCAATTTAACACAATTTACATATTTTGAAAAAATTACACTTTTGCCCCTATTATTTCACATTTTTGCAATTTAGCCCTTATCACATAAAATCAAAAATTTCATGCAATTTCATCATGCCCTTGCTTAGCCAAATTCTTATTATTGCCATAGTAGCCCATATTTTCCAAATAATCACACTTTTAACCACATAATTTTAATATTTCACAATTTAATCCCTAATTTACATTTTCATCAAAAATCACTTTATAAAATATGAAAATCTAACATCAAATTTTCATATTTCACCATTAAACATCAAAGAACACATAAGCTCATCAATGGAAACTATCAAAATCCTTAACAATTTTGAAATCGAAGACACGAGCTAACTAGTACTAGTTGCAACAATCACAAAAACATAAAAATCATAAAAAAATCAAGTCAAAATGGACTTACAATTGAAACATACATGAACCAAATGCTCAAAGCTCCCAAAATCATGTTTTTTCTTTTGATGTTCGGCTATGGAGAAATATGATAGCATAAAAAATGGTTTTTTGTTTAATTTAATTAAACATTATTTAACATTTTATCAATTTTCCATTAAAATAAATTCATATTTACACAAATGCCAAACCAAATATCATCCACTAAATCACAATTGGGCTAATTCTCACATAAGGACATCACATTTAATCAACCATAACAATTAAACACATTTAATATATAGAATGCCACTTTTGCATTTTACGCGATTTAGTCATTTTTCTCAAGTTGAGCTATTAAACGATAAAATTAGCTCACGAAAATTTCACACATATATAAAATCATGCTATAAACACATAAAATAATATTAAAATAAATTTTTGACATTGGATTTGTGGTTCCAAAACCACTGTTCCAATTTATCCAAAACCGGGCTGTTACAATAATATGTAGACATTACTTTGAGATGTATCAAGTGGCAACATGTGTGCATATGTGTATGAATGAATGTTTGAATATGTATGAAATTGCATATATGTGATTCTGAATGTATTATAAATGAAATTGAAATTGCTAGCTAAACTTTGCCCTTATAAACTTAGAGAAGTAGTTTGGATATGATTGACATGCCAATAAGGATTAGATACAGAGTTTTGTTTGAGGGCCAAGAGTTTTGGCTTAGCCTGGAACTCTATTTCAACCTGGAGGTTTGTACTTATTGGTATTATATGGAGTTTTTGAGTTATGTGATGATACTTGGAGTTCTGATGTGTTACACTGTAACATCCCTACTTAAAAAAAAAGAGAAGAAGAATATTTATGTTAGAAGTCTTTGAATAAGTGATCTATAAATAAATAGTAGTATAAGAAATTATGATCGTTTTTATAGGAAACTGTCAGACATAAAAACATAGAGAATTATTAGTAGGAGCATGTAGTTAAGTTAAAAATTTGCTATTGAATTTAGGGACTAAATTGAATAAGTTGGGAAAATATAAGAACTAAAGTGCAAGTATTCCATTTTTATTTTGATGGAAAGGACTTAATGACAATTTTATCATTACTTAAAAAACCAATGGTTTCATGATGGCTTTTAAATGATATTTTTATTAATAATATTTTAATAAGTAATAATATTTTATTAGTTAATATTATAATATATAAAAAAGAGAGAAAAGATGAAATCTTTCTCATCTTTCATTCTTTTCACGAAAGTGAAAGGGGAAAATTTTTTTTTCCTTTCATTATTTTCCTTCAAATTCATGCTTAAGTTAAGATTTTTTCTTCAAAATTTTCATAGATTTTAAATCTTTGAAGCTTGTTTTGCATATATGAAAACTCAAGTGAAGCATATATATTTTTGGATAAGAAATGATTAGAAGATGAGTTCTAGCTTGTTAAAAGTACGAAAAAGAAATAAAAATGGATGGAAAGTTTACTTGGTACATTTGACCATGGTGAAGGGGAAGTAGAGAAAATTGGTTACTTTGTGTAATATTGATGCTAAATGATAGCTTGTGAAGATGTGAGTATTCTGGCGAAGACAGAATTAAAAACGGATAATCGAGTCTAAAGATATGCGAATTTCGGACTAGGAAACTTAAGTTGCCAAGTTGATTAACCATGTGTATTTAAGTTTGTTTTTATTAGTTTTAGTATTATAATGGATTAATAACATTGTTTCGTATTGAATTTCTCCTATTGTAGCTAAAAGCGAAGCGAGCATATTGAAGGAGAAAGGTAAAGAGGAGTAAAGAGATTGAAACTTTGGTTTGTGCTAATATCTTATTTTCAATACATAAAGCTTTAGAATATTTAGCTTACTATAGCTAGTTATATTTATTTTATTTTATTTTTATTAGTTTTGGATAAGTTTAAATGATTTAGTTAATAATTATAAAATTATGTTACGAGATGAAGACTATGCTTTTCATATGATTAAATTAGCAAATTCATGGTTATGATTTGAATTTAAGTATTATGATTTTAGATGATTAAGCAAGAAAATGTTTAATAAGTTTTGAATTGGAAGCCTAATTTTACATTAGGAAGTATGTAATTTGAACATGAAACGAAATTGAAATGAGAATTATATGAAAATGGAATTGAAAAGGATTATGAAATTTGGTTTTTATCTCGTTACACTATGCTAGACTTAATCAGATATAGTTGGCATGCCATATAGTCTTTATATTAAAGGATTTAGAACTCCCCAATTCCCAGAGGGTTGAGAGAGGAAAGGTCAAATTGGTCAGTTTTTATTATTACTAGCCCCAACTCCCAGAGGGCCGTGGACAGTCCCAATTCCTAGAGGGTCGTGGACTACTTTGATAGTCATCATTGTCGAACAATTTGGGGTGGCAGATTCGTATATCTGGTTATGAGTCTAAAATTTAGCATGGGGTCTAAATTGAAAGAAAAGAAAAAATAAAATTTTAATTTATTTGAATTTCCATATTGTGCGAATTAAATTAATTATGTGATTTTGAATTTTATTAAAAAGCTTATTTTGTTTATTCAATTTGTCAATATCAAAATATTAAATTTTATTAGTATTAGTATTTTATTTTATTGTGATGTTATTAATGATATTTATTATCATTTTAATTTATTTCTATCAATTAATTTATGTTCAATACTTATGTAATGATTTTTATGATATTAGCACCACTGAGCATAAAAATTGCTCAGCGTACGATTTGTCTATTTTTCCATGTGCAGGTAGTTAGATTCAATAGGTCATTCCAGCAACATCCGAAGATCAGCTTAATCAATGTTAGTGAAAAGTTTTCTTTATAGTTGATGTAAAATACATAAACCTAGACTTTTACATATATAGTATTATGTCGTAAACTGAATTTAAATATTTTCGTTACCCTTTCTTTGCTAGTACTTTAAAACTAATGTTTTGATGAAATAGTAAAACGTAGAAATCTAGTTTATTGGTATTTTTTGAGAAATTGAAGTGCTGAGAATTGATTTTGGAGATGATTTGAATGTGAATATATTGTGAAATCTAAAATTTTGCAGGGTTTTTACGTAAAATAAGAAAAAATGCTATCAAAATTTTTATAAAATAAATTTACCACTACATTTCTTTTTCAAAGAAAAAATTGGAAAAATAAGTTGTTTTGGCAACAAAATGCAACATTTTATATTTGGATCCATCAACTGGGTTGGCTATAAGGTGTCACATACTCATTGGTCGGGCACTTTATGTGGACCATTAGGTATACGCTACCTCTTTAGAGGCTCTCGTGTTATCTAGAGTCCTGTTAGCTTCAGGTTGCACATACTACGTACACTTTAGCCTTCAGTCCTTCCATTCACGTGCATTTTCTGAAGCCTTCAAGCGTAGAAATTCGATGCCCTCGATGTTGTGGAGATTAGCACTTGGTGTTCTTTGGTGTTTAGATGAACCATGTGTATCTTTGTTTGTTCTACTAGTATTTACTAGGGGTTAAATGCTATAAAAAGAAAGAAAATGTAAAATGTGAGAATAATGAAGAGAATAAGAATCATGGAATGAATGCTAAGGGTTAATATGACTTGACAGTATGTTCATTTAATTATAAGTTAATATTGAATCATAGGACTATGCATAGTTGAGGAAAAAGAAGAATGAATCTTATGTATATTAATCTAGTTGAGGAGATTTGGGTTCATGAAATACCTAAAACCAGAAATTGAACTATGTTCACCATAATTATAATCATATTGGAAATTTGTAATTGAGTAAGTAAAGCTTCAATGTGCATTAACCCTTGTGAGAGCCACAATAAGTTAAGTATTTACCTTGTTTACTTACTAAGCCTTTATGCTTAATGCCTCATTGCTCATTACACATAGTAGGTTGTGGATGGTGAAGTTGAAGAGTTTCAGAATATTCCATCACCTTAGCGAAGTTGAAGAGTATGTATCAATGTTTTTAGATTTGTCTCTTATAGCTTGTCATGTACTTAGTGTGTCAAGTATTTGTGTATGTATTAGTTCCTTATGCCATCTTGTACTTGAAGATTTTCCATGATACATTGAGTTTGGAGACCCATTTGAATAGTGTTTAACTTGTCTATCTTATAATAATTTGAAAAGTGTGCACATATAACTCTCCTTTTATATGAACAATGTTAAGATAATGGAAGAAACTTGTTTGAATGTTTCTATGACTTATATTTGAATTTAAATGATTTTATCGAAATTGGTTTAAAATGATTTGAAACTCAATGTTATGATATGGTAATATTTTGGAATGTTTTAGATTGTTTTAGGGTTAATTTTTAGTTATATGTGTCTTAGTATCGATACTTGGCCTTTTTGGTATCTAAACAAGTCAAACAAAAAGCAAATTGCTACACTAATAGGGAGATGTATCACTACATTCCCCTACTTGTGTCGCAACCCCAATACCTAGTCTAGCCACTATTTTGAGTTTTTGGGGTTCGTTTTAGGTCACAAGCTCTTCCAGTTATCTCCAAACCACTTCAAAAATGATTTTAAATTGTGTCTAAAGTCTTTAGAATGCTTTAAAACTTGGTCAGGTGATTTTATTAAAAAATATTTTAGATGTTGAATTGTTAAATTATTTCAAGATTTTTGTTTTTTCATACTCTAGTAGTATCTCCCAACCATACCAGTTGTTGAAACGGGTGAATGGTGTTGCAGGTACCGACTCCTTTGCTTTAAATTCAAGACATTACTTGTATGGGATTTCCATCATAATAATGCCTTCTAATTTATCATCTTTAATTTTATCTCATGCTACTAACTTTAGAAAATTTCTTATAATGGCAATCAAACGTTTCTTTAATGCATCTATCGCTTCATAATCAAAAAAATTAGCAACCACTTTCTTAGATTCTAATAATGGATTATCTTTTATACACCTATCATGTTCTATGATTGTAGATTTACCAATAATGTTGTTTTTACCATCTTCCTCTATATGTTTCCAACATATCAGATTATATTAAATTTTCCTTATAAGTTTTCTTAACCTCTCTTGTAGAAATAGTAGTGTATTGAGATCACCAGATTCACATTCGTTCCATGTCTTATTTGAATAGTAACACCCCTCACTCGACTCAATTTTTGGGTCTGAGCTGTATGATGTTATAGTCATTGTCGAAACTGTTGGAAAATGTGCTTATGTTGTAGTAAACATGTAATTCTTTTCTGTAACGCCCCAATTTTTAGGAATTCTGTGTATGCTGGCAAAATTTAAAATTTATGTGTTCTGTCTGCTTGGTGTAGGCTTAATTATGTTAGTGGGCCTCTAGAAGGCCTAAGCTTCAGTTAAAACCCGGTATCTTTAATTAATTTTAATTCTATAGGAAAGAAGGGGTTCTGGTTAACTGGGCTTTTAAGTATTAGTTAGGTAAAATAAAACACAAGGAAACAAGTGGCAAAGTGGCATGTGACGCCATTGGGAAGGCTATAAAAGTGGCGTGTGGATGCTAGGGAGAACCAAGGTTCAAGTCACAATAAGAGCATATGAAGGGAATTATTTTTTATGAGTAGGAATGGTAAGTAATGAAACTCAGGTAAAAGCCTGTCAAGAGGTGTTTGAGCTACTCAGGAGATTGAGTATGGAGAGGATAAGGGAGAAGATTTAGGAGCTGATTAGGGAGAGCAATATTAGCCGAATGGTGGACCCTTGAGGAGCAAGAGTTGGCCGGCCAAGGGTTTCTTTAGTGGGGCAAATTTCTGCTAGGTCAAATGCCAAGTACAAATTCGGCAATTGGGGTAAGTTGTTCCATTTTCTGACCATCCTTCCTCCTCTTCTCTTCTTTTCTTTTTCTGTCCATCTAATTTCTCCTCTATTTTTTTCCATAGCCGAATCCTTCTACCACTCTACTCTACACCACTTTCTTACTATTTTTAAGCCTTTCAGCCGAATATCACAAAAACTGAAACCCCGAAAGTTCATATTGTCTGTGCCGAATTCTTCTAGAAAAAACCTACTAATTTTTCTTCATCCTTTTTGATCAATTCTTTCTATTTCTGAACCCTAAACCTCTATCGACAAAGCCACTACAAAACCCCCATCTTTTCTCCACTGTTACAAAAAAACCGAAAACGCATAGCCATAGGGACATAGCCGAATTTTAAGATCACTAAAGGATCGACTTTTGTTACCATTTAAGGGGTTAGATCTGCATCAGAATCGAGTAGGAGTTAATTGGAATCATTAACCAAAGGAACCGGTGGTAAGTTTTTGAGCCTAATCTTTATTTCAGGTTTTAGAAAAAGCCGAAACCCCTAAAGGTTAGGGAGACTGTCAATTTGGGCTTGAAGCTCTAAGGGTTGTGATAGCTATTTTATTTTTGATGCTAGTGTGATCTAGAGGCTGCTGATCAAAGGCTTGGACAAGTGGAACGACTGGATCTAGACATAATCGCTAATTTCGGCAAATGTAGGATCGCTAGTGCCTAAGGTGCTATTGGCCGATTATGGTAAGGGGTTAATACGTAGTTTGTTTTTGATAGTTAGATGAACGTGTTAGTAATCCAATTGTAGGCAGTTCCTGTGTGGATCTCATCAGCATATCGTCGCAAACAGGTGTGTAACTAACACCCTCTTATAGACTAGATCGGCAAAAGCCGAAAAGCCAAAATGCCGAAAAGCCGACATTTTGAGGACTTGTGAGTCTGCGAATGCTCGTGAGATTAATAGTGTGATGTATATGGTAAATTAAAGTGATAACACTGTAGAGTGCACGATTTTGTGCATTTCGATGTTTGGGCTTATTGGGCCAAAATCGGGATAATGGGCCAGCGAGCTCAATTCGGTAAGAAAATGCGGTAAGTGTTTCCGGTCGTACGTAAATGGCTATGTTATGCATGAAAACCTTAAGAATAGTTAAATTACTTGAATACCCCTATGTATGGAAAATTACTGTTATACCCCTGGGGTTACTTTTGACTGAAAAGCATGATGATCTGATTCCGTATGATGTATGCCATGACTGTATATCTGTTGCATGGGGACATGGGTTTTATTATGGAGGAAGCGTCCTGGTGGCTATGCCACAATTATCTGATCTGGTGGCTCTGCCACATATATCTGTTTTGGTGGCTCTGCCACGATTATCTGTATCTGGTGACTCTGTCACATTATCTGTTCTAGTAGCCATTCTGCATATTTCTGTGGCGTGTAGCAGTTGGGTGGGTCGAGTAGTCTCCCCACATGGTGAAAGGTTGGTATGGGGGTGCATATGGTTGGATATGGGTTGGGTTTTGCATAAACATGTAATATATGTTCTGATCTGTTATGGGCCTATGGGCTTTATTCTGAATTCTGTTCTAGGCTAAGGCCAACTTATTCTATTTTTTGTGGTTTGAATCGATATAGGCTATAGTTGGGTTAATTTACACACTGAGTTTCCCCAAACTCACCCCTTTATTTTCATCCATGCAGGTAATCCCCAACCATAGTGGGCTGGGAGCTGTGAGGGATTCGGAGTGGCCACACGTTCTGCAAATTCGATTTTTCTTCTGGTGATCTGGACATCCTTTATTTACGCTCAAGGTTTTGGGTTTTTAAATGTAATAAGGCCGCTTAATTTTTCTTGATGGTTTTAATATGATTTTTTAAGATAGGTATTACTTATATTTAACTATTGAAATTGGATAGCTCTAGGGCGCGTTTTCAAGAACAGTAATTGATTTCAAAATAACACGATAACAAGCAAAGCTTCCGCAATGAAAATATTTTCCAAAATTAATCACTATTCCTAAAAAGGACTTAATCAAATTGCTTTCCTGAAAATATACATGACGTTGAGGTGTGGCAATGGTGGTGTGCATGTCTAGGATTGGATCCGAAGGGAGCTTGGTACTTAAGAAGTCCGATGGACTCACCTCCTCTTTTTCCGGTTTCCTACCTGGTGCACAGCTTCCATTCACTTTAACTTTTAATGAGAATATTTCTTTTTTATAAAAAAAAAACAAAGTTTTTCTAGATCAACAATATAAAATGTTTTTTTAAAAAAAAAACTAAGTAAGTTTTTCTAGATCAACAATATAAAATGTTTTGAACGCTTCGATGTGGCACGTCGGATCCGACCATAACGTCTAGGCCGGGTTTGGGGTGTTACATTTTTTATGTATTTGAACAATCAATAAATAATGTAACACCCCAAAATTGGGGTTAGAAGAATTAAGGTATTTTGCTTAGGGTCAGTGGATCAGATGGATCTTTAAGTGAGTTTTTATGTTTTAAAGAAAGAATGAGCCTAGTGTTTCAGTGGTTAAGTGTCAGTTTTCCTTTGGTCTCATGTTCAAGTCCTCGTGTGCGCTAAGTGGGAATGGTTTAATTCTTGTTTTTGGTCTCAATTTCTTAAATTTAAAGAAATAAATTTGATTGGTTTGTTAGGGATTAATTAAATTATTTTAATTTATCTAGTTATGTTTTAATTTGTTTTAATTTTATTAATTTTTTAAAAAATTTAAAACCCTAAAAGTCTTTCGCGTTCCCCATCTTTCTCATCAGTCTCACTTCTCCAATTTTCTTTGATTTTCATTTGTTTTTCTTTGTTTCTTTTTTTTGCTCTTTTTGGTTCTCTAATTTTTCTTTTTTCTTTTTACGTCACTGACGATTGCTATCTTTTAAAAGTTTTGGTTGTTCTACTGTTCTTCGTTTGATCAGGTGCTGAATTAGGTGAAGGTAAGTGTTGTTAAGTTAAGGTTTACGTTAGTCTATTTGTTTCTTTTAGGCATGGTTTCGATCAAAATCTTTATGAGTTTTGTGTGCCTTGGAATAAATTTCAAGTCAGGTTATTGAAGGTGCTTGGTTGATTTGTAGTGTTTGAAAGCGTAATTCAAGTGTACGCTCTTAAACACATGTAATCAAGAATGATTTCTTGCTGATTTTTATGATTCGCAGTAATTTTTGGAGTAGTTTTGGAGCCACACAGGCGTATTCCGCACACGGGCAGTCCAGATGACCTTGTGCCGCTAAAGAAATATACGTTGATTTCTTGTCACATGGCCTAGAGTGTGTCACACGGGCTAGGCACACGGCCATGTGACCTCTGTTGGGGAAATTAGTCGTTCGCACACGAGCATATGACTCAATCACATGGTTGTATATCACTGTCACATGGGCATGTCATACAACCACATGGCCATGTCTTCCTTGCTTCTTAGAATATGTAATTTTGTCACAGGAGCATGGAAAGTTTCACGGTCTAGCCACAAGGTCGTGTATCCCAATCACATAGGCGTGTCTCTCAACCACACGGCTGTGTACCCTATCACACAGTTTGGAACCTTCCACATAGTCGTGTGGTCCTGTTTTTACTCCCTATTTGCGAAATAGCTGATTTTAGTCCATGAGTAATCCTTTACTCGTTTAAGCCTCTATTGGAGTGTTTGGGTCACCATTACTGTTCGAGAGAGGTCGAGTAAGTGGTATATCTACTTGAATTTGTTTATGTATATGAATGTGTATGATTTAACTTTAATATTTTCATGAGTGCTTAAAGGTTGTGTACTTAGAAACATTGCCTACAATGTTGCTTCCATTGCTTTGTAATTGTATATGAAAATGCCTATCTATGATCCTGCTAATCTGAGCTAGCTAACAATATGATTAATGAATAAGGAAATCAAAAATGAATTTGTCAAATTTTGTATATTCGTATGTTTACTTCTTTACACGCCTGCATCCTGGGTTAGGATTCGGTTTTGAAGTGTAGGGATTTTATTTAGTAGTTAAACTGCGTTATAATTTTGTTAGCAACTTCACTGCATAACAATAACGAGGCAAATGTCCTCTTCTTGGTGTGTATTGGTTGGATGGGTCCACCATAACTCGATAGTGGTGTGTAGAGGATGGAAAGGTTTAGAAAAACCCTATTTTTGGTCTAAAATGATTGGTTAAAGATGATGCATAGAGGCTGGATAGGTGGGGATTTTGTGATATTTTTCATTTTAATGTGAATTGCATGTCTATCTAATGAGAACTTAAAATTAATGTGTTAACTTTGACGTGATATCTGAAATTGTACTGATCTCAGTCATTGCGAGTTCGAGTAGTTCTATGTGTATATGCTTATCTGTTAAGTATTATATAAATGTGATATGCCAATCTAATATGATATTAATGATTTAATTTGGTTAGTTTATAAATATTCAGTTAACGGTTCGACTCTGTGTAATTACGTTTGTTTAAGACTTACACTAAGCTTTCATAGCTCACACCCCTAGTTTCTCCTTTTCAGGTTACCTCGTGTTTAAGTGTTGGACTTAGCATATCGGAGGTATCAGAATTTCTCATTTTAGCTTGCGTTTTATTATAGTTGGTCTAATATATGACTTTTTGATTTTTAATTGGGTTGTAAATCAGTTTTATGGACTATGCACTGGACTTTGGACTTTCGTAAAAACTCTAGGATTCTGGTTTGACTTATTTTGCAAATTATGTGAATGACCATAAGTTTTCGAGATTGGAACTTTTTCTTTGCAATTGGTCAGGTTTTAACAATAAGTTCATGATTTTCAATCAAGGTAAAAAGAATATTTTATTATGTTACAAACTTTGAGCTAAGGTTTCAGTTATTGATTTTACAACTTCATTTTGGTTGCAAACTGTAATGCCCCGAATTTTAGGCCTAGAAGTATTAGGTCTTGAGCATAGGAATAGTTAGGAGGTTCACATAAATGTTTAATTGTGCAAGAAAGTGACACAAGTGTGTATCTGCTTCAGTGGTTAAGTGTTCTGGATGTGTCTGAGAAGTCTTGGGTTTAAGCCTTGGCTTGCGCAAAAGTTTTGTTTTTATGTGAATAAACACTGTCTCTAGGTACTAGGCTTTTAAATAAATGTGGGTATAACATGACAAAATGGGCCTGCCAGTCTAGGGGATAAGTGGCGTGTTGCTAATGTTTGAGGTTTGAAGTTCGAGTCCTAGTTTGCGCAATGGGGGTTTTATTTGTTGCCTTTGCCGTGTGGGTAGTAGAGTTTCATCGAAATACTGTAGAGTTGTAGTGGAATTTGAATTGGATGGTTGAGAGATTGGTGGAGAGATTTGAGGAGTGGATTAAAGGTTCGGTAGATGGTTTGAGTGATTTGGGGAGGAAAATTTGGGATTTTGAAAGGAGTGGAAGAGTGTGTGCCGAATGAGAACTCCTACTTTTCAGGTTCGGCTTTGGCTAGTTTGTTTATTCCCTTTTTTTAGTTTCTGCAAAATTTTTGTTTTGTTTCCTTTCACTTCTTTGTTTGAGGTCGATTAGTGCTTGGACCATTTGGGGATTTTTTTCTGCATTTCACGATTTTGTTCTCCCTTGCGACCATTTTCCTCTTGTTAGCCGATCCCCTGTTCTCCTCTACTCTTCTACCTATCGTGCTCTCCCTTTTGTTCTTTGGCTAAATACCTTTCTCCCCTCCCTCAATCTGTTTATGTGTTGGCCGAATACTTCCTCTTCTCTTCTGTTCTCTTCTCTCTCTTAAATCTTTTCTCTTATCATCCTTTCATCTTGTTACTTTAGTCAACTACTTCATCACTCTCTCTCCCTATTTTGTTTTCAGTTTTGACAATTGATATTCGACCAATTAGTGGGTCACACGGTTTTTCTTTGTTTTCTCTCCCTTTCCCTACCGTAATAATCTTCTTTCTAATAGTTTCCTTGGGTACCGATAATTGCTAGGGGTGTGGTGGTGCTAGCCTTTGCCTCTATGGTAGCATGTGACTGTTTGGGGGTAGACCAATTGCTTCCTCTTCCCTACGCTTGGGTTGCATTTCGGTAAGTGATTATTCATTTGGTTCAATCTGATTATGTGAATAGTTGTTAATCTAAGTCAGTTGGAATGCAGGTTATCGCTAAGGAGCAATGGATCAATCTCTTGCAACGGGTTAGGTGTGCAAACCCCAATAGATTAATCAAGGCAAGTGATGGTTAATCTTTTGGAATAAGTGTTGTTAGAGGGGTGGTTTAATACTGTTGTTAAGGGACTGATGGTGTATCGTGTTTGAATCTAGGTTGGAGCGCTTGAGGGTTTTTGCGCACTTTCGCAACAAGGTGTGTAATCATAATCCCAACTTCAGTAATCGGCAAAAGCCAGAATAAGTGAACGATGAAGCTACATGAGTGTACACTCGCTCGTGTGGTAGTCCATGTGACTAAACATGGCGTGTGGGCCCACATGAGCCCGCAATATAGGCCGTAGGCCCATTTTCACTGTTTGACTGTTAAGGTTACATGGGTCGCTCGAGACGAATATGGACCTACTGTTGGGTCGGGAAATGTACCTAGACCCCCTTTGTGGTAAGGTGACTGTAATGCCCCTGTGTGATAAAATGACTATTATGCCCTTATGAGATGTATGAATGTAATTAAACATGTCATTTTTTTTAAACATATTGAATACATGTATGATTCTATGATATGACATGAAATGATTGTATGATGTATTGCATAGGGATAGGTTTAATATGATTGGAGGAAGTGTACTCTACAGACAGCTCTGCTGCAAACACTGTTTAGTGCTGCAACCGGTACTACTTGGAGTGTAGGGATGGGTGGGTTGATTATATCCCCACATGGAGTGTAGGGTTGGACGGGGATGGAGTGTAGAGGTTGGATGGGTAGGATTTGTATACTGTTACTGCACTGATTACTCTTACTGCATTGATTACTGTTAATGTAATGTTTACTGTTACTGTAGTGGGCCAAGGCTCAAACACATGACTGTTTCTGTATAGAGATAGGCTAAAGCCAAACTGATATTGTCACTATTACTAAAAAGGGCTTAGGCCCAAACTGTGGTTATTTTCTGACTGTTTGCTTATATGGTATTACACACTGAGTTTTTGTAAACTCACCCATCTGTTTATTTGTATAGGTAATCCCTAGGCTTAGACGGATCAGTGCTACGAAGGACTCAAAGGCGGCCACACAACCGCATTGACTATCATATTTGATTTATTTTTTATAAGTAATCTTATTTTGGGTATTTTAACTATAATAAGGCCTCTTTAAATTTTTAATCTTTACTTTCGGGTTTTAATTGTTTTGAATTATAACTGCTAGCAATAGGACACCACATTACGCAACATGTTTTAAAAGCTTCAGCAATAAATAATGTTTTAAAATAAATGACGATTTAATATGATTAACTTTTTGCTAAATGACTTTCATTTTGAAAACGAACGAGACATCCTAAAATCATCGTCAAAGCCATAAAGAGGTTGATTATAGAACAAGGTTTTCAATGATATCGCATTTTTTTCAATAAACACTTCAATATGACATCACCAGATTCGACCATAACGTTCAGGCCGGGTTTGGGGTGTTACACAAACTTATTAAATAAAAGTTTGGTTCCAAGTAAGTTTTAAGTGAAAAATATGTTCAACATTTGCAAAGGATTTTGGTAAATTTTGTTTTCAAATTTGCAAGTTTTGAGAGAAAAAGATTTTGAAAAAGAACTTTATTACATAAATAAGTGTTTTGTTTTGAGCTATTTCGGTGGCCAACGTGACCTTCGAAATTTGGTCAAAACTTCTGGGTCAGGTTTTGTAGTGTTACAAATAAAGAAAGTTAATTTCACATTTCACATTTATATCTTTTTGTGTTAATGTCTCTCGCGTTTTGCATACATAGAAAAATTGTGACAAGCAAATGTTAGCTCATTGATTCTCTAAGTTCAAACTGATGATAAGTGGCACTGTAAGCACGTTTACATTGCAAGAAAGACAACTTACTTTAGTAGATAATTTAAATGAGTCCATAATCCCGTAAAAGAATCAAAGCGATAATTTGATTCAAATACTTAGAAGGATTATTATGTCGTCTCCAATTCCAATTGGAAAGATGACTAATCTTGGCTATTGGAGAAATTGACTCCACAGGTAGAGACATAAATGTATGTATTAGAAGAATGATACATCGGACTGGACCCAGGTTGAATTAATTTTGAATCCTTTTGTGAATTAATTCACTTGTGAGGTTCATAGTGTGATTTATCTAAATCCTGAGTTAGTCACTGACCATGAGTATGTGTTGTACCTAGCTTTATTTGATAATATGTTTTGATATAACAAATTAAAATGTTTTTGAATAAAATTTTAAGTTGAACAAAATTAGCAAAATGATAAAATTAAGTTAAAATAGTTTCAATTGAGTTCAACATTTTCAATCATGTTAAAAGAGTTTTAAAATAAGTTAGTATTGGTCTAGGCTAAAAAATATCGATATTTTTTGGTCAAGTATCGATAATTTTCAAAATATTGATACCCATTCTAAAATCAATACCAAATTGACATTTTGTTTTCAACCAATTACAAAAAGTATCGATCCCTTTTTTAAAAAGTATCGATACCTTTTACTAGGTATCGATAAATTGTCTTTGGTACATTGTCAACTAACTTTAATGATCATTGAATCATCCATTAAATGCTAATAATATTGATACTCGTAGAAAAAAGTATCGATGCCTTTTGTTGCAAGTGAATTTAATGATATGATATTTTCATCTCCCAACAACTCTATTCATGTTTCCAACAACCACAATGGTTGGAAATAAATTAGTAGGTATAAATACCATCTTCCGAAGGTCTTACAACAACAAGAGAGATCATCAAGTCTAAATATCAAGCAATACAACCTTAGTGCTTAATTCTATCATACTTGCACACACTTGTGAGCCTTCATTGTTATTCTTTAGCTCAAGTGTATTCTTGTTTATTTGTGCTTAATTGAAAAAAATTCTAATCTAGTAAGGATTACTTCTTAGTTTGTTATTCGTATTTACTCTTTGAGAGGGTTTGAGTCTTAAGGTTTGGGTAGAAACCTTGAGGGAGTTGCAATATTAAGATTTTGGATAGAAATCTTAAGGGAGATTCTAAGTTTAAACCTTGTCCTCAAAGCTTATCAAATTAGTGAATTTGGGAAAATCCTTAGTTGTGGAAAGCTAAGGTAGTGGAGTAGGCAATTGGGGTTGAACCACTATAAATTGAAGTATTCATTGTATCTATCATTTTCTTAGCAACCACAAATTTTTAATGGGTCAATTCACCCCCTCTTGGTGATTTTGAGTTGAATTATCAAGCTAACAATTGGTATTAGAGCTTGTTTCTAAAGATGATTTAACAACTAAGAGAAGATCTTCGGAGAAGCTCAAATGATCATCAACTCATTCTACAACAATGGCATCTATTTTCGGGTCAATTCTCTTTAGTGAGTCTCAATCTATCTCCAAACCTCCTTATTTCAATTGTGATACTATTCCTATTGGAACACTAGGATGATTTTGTTCATCCAAGCAAATAATCTTATTTTATAAGACATTATTATTTATGGTCCTTCAATTCCATCTAAACAAGGAGACATTTTAGTTCCAAAAATCAAGAAAGAATGGAATGAGGAAGATAAAAGAAGCATTCAACTTAATTGCAAGGCAATGCACATTCTATCTTGTGCACTTGGTCTGGAAGAGTATAGTATACTTTTCTCTTATTCAAATACTAATGAGATATGGGACAAGCTTGAAGTCACCCATGAAGGCACTAGCCAACTGAAGAAGTCTAAAGTTGGAATCCTTACACTCAACTACAAAACTTTCAAGATGAAACCCAAATAGGATATTAAATAGATATACGATCGGTTTACAATCATCATAAATGGATTGAAGTCTTATAAGATGATTTATCCAAAAGAAGAGGTGGTAAGGAAGATGCTTCGAAGCTTAACTAAATCATGGGAAGCCTAGGTGATCGCAATTGAAGAAGCAAAAATATTTAAAAACTTTGACATTGGATGAGCTCATCGGTTCTTTGCTTACACATGAGATAAGACTCAACGAAGGGGCTGAAGAAGAAAAAGTTTTGAAGAAAAAGGTTGGTGTTTCTCTAATATCCACCACAAATGAAGATGGTGAATCAAGTGAAGTGATGGATGAAGACAAAGAGATGAAGATGTTTACTAGGAGATTCAAGAGGTTTATGAAGTCCAATAAAGGAAGAAGACTCCAAAAGATGAAAGAATTGAAGCTTGAATCTACTAAGGAGAAAAATCTCATTATTTTCTATGAGTGCAAGAAACTGAGACACATCAAGTTTGATTGTCCTCAATGGAAGAAGAAGAGGTCTAGCAAAGAAAAACACAAGGCCAATGTTGCTACTTGGAGTGATGAGGATTTCTCTGATGATAAAGATCAAGAAATAGCCAACTTGTGTCTTATGGTCATCAATGATTCTAAGGTAACTTCTAACTCATCTATTTCAAATTCTTATTCTTTTGATGAGTTGTAAGATGTCTATGATGAGTTAGGCTTGCAATTTGAATTAATGGTTTCAAAATATAGAAAAAATATTTCAAAACTAAAAGATGAAAACAATTCAGTCTCCAAAGTTAAGCATGAACTTAAAAGTAAAATAAATGATATGCAAGTTATTATAAATGATTTTGAGAAAAATAATAATGACTTGCATAATTTACTTTATAAAGTTAATGATTATCATCAAAAGCAACTTGAGTTGCTTATGAGTGAAAAGACTCACTCTAACAAAGTTTTTTGAAAAATGGATTGAAATAGGAGAAAATTCAAAACAAAACTTTATTAAAAATAACTTTAATTTCTATAAACATAGAGGTTTTCCAAATTTTTACAATATAAAAATTATTAAATAAAAATAACTTTAATTTCTATAAACATAGAGGTTTTCCAAATTTTTACAATATAAAAATTATTAAAAGTGTATGGGTCCCTAAAGGACTTATAACTACTAAAGATAAGGATATCATTTATAAAGGACTCATAACTACTAGAATCTTGGAAAATAATACTGATAGACCCAAAAGAAATTGGGTACCAAAAACAAAAATTCAATTCTATATTTGTAGGAAAATGTGCATTACTTCAAAGAGAATGTCACTAATGCAAATTCTATGTGATTGCACCTTAATGTTTACTTGATATGTTAATTCACTTGATCCTTATTTTTAATATCTATATTTGACTAACCATTTTCTTTTCTCTTAAACTTTATTTGATTATTTTTTATATAAAAAAAGGGAGACAAGAGAAAGGTAAATTTAATGGTTGATTAATTATAATTAATTTATTTTATGTTAAATTTAGCGGTCGTGTTTTCAAAGTAAAATGAATGTCAAATTTGATTTTATATCAAGTTTTTTTAAGCCTTACATTGAAAATGACTTTTATTAAGGGAGAGCAATTAATTCAAAAACAAATTTACCAAAATGTTTTGTTATATCAAAAAGGGGGAGATTGTTACACCTAGCTTTATTTGATAATACGTTTTGATATAACAAATTAAAATATTTTTGAATAAAAGTTAAAGTTGAAAAAAATTAGCAAAAAGATAAAATCAAGTTAAAATGGTTTCAATTGAGTTAAACATTTTCAATCATGTTAAAAGAGTTTTAAAAAAGTTAGTATATTTTTTTGGCCAAGTATCGATAATTTTTAAAATATCAATACACATTCTAAAATCAATACCAAATTGACATTTTGTTTTCAATCAATTACAAAAAGTATCGATACCTTTTACTAGGGATTGATAAATTGTCTTTGGTATCACTGTAAACTAACTTTCACAGTCATTGAATAAAATATAAATGCTAATAGTGTAACACCTCTTACCCGAGTCCAAGGCCGAGACTGAGTACGAGGAATTACTAAACTTAAACTCATGCATTCCCACATTTGCAAATCATAAAAACTTGATCAAATTTGAACCTTTTCAATCCTTATCTAAAATTCCTTATTACTGGCCTACAAGGCCCATAACAAGGTTTAATGACGATTCGGAACCAAACCGGATCCTTTAGAGAACTTTGGAAAATGACTCTTGAAATAGGGGCACATGCCTGTATAGAAGGGCTACACGTCCATGTGGCCTTATTGACATGGCCGTGTTGAAGGCCCGTGCAGTTCACACGGCCTAAACACGTCGGGACACGCCCATGTCCCTAACCCGTGTAGAATTAATTTCTATTTCGAACCTACAGGGGTTTTCACATGGCCTGCCACACGCCTGTGTCCATGGCCCGTGTCCCTCACACGGCCATGACACACCCGTGTTTCAGCTCGTGTCTAAAAACTTTGACATTCTGTTTCTGACGTCAGCAACCATTTAGGGGCACACGGCCAAGACACACGCCTGTGTACTAGGCCGTGTCCTCCACACGACTGAGATACACGGCCGTATCTCTACCCGTGTTTTTACTATCAAGCATACTGACTTGAAATTTTAAGGTGCAGGTGACACACGGTCGGACAACACGCCCATAGGGCTGACCTTGTGTCCTACACGGCCTAGACACACGCCCGTGTGTCTACCCATATGGACAAAAACAAGGCTATCTACTAAGCCTTTTTGCCACCCTTACTTGCACCAACCTACACAACAACAAATATCTCTAATCCACATAGCAATATAAGACTAAATCAACCACAACATGACATTCAAAAGCAAACCAAATATGCACTTGGTCATTCATACATTTTGTTGATCCATGGGAGCATCATCATTTGTAATTATCAATAATGAATATTAGCCATTAACCATGGCCTTATACAAAAAAAAACAAAAGTTTTCATCCCAAGTCACATAATTGGCTAACTTAACAATATGACACATAACAAAAGACTCAATCCCTATACATGCCATACTCAAGATAACAAAACTAACTATACCAAAAGCTTCGAGTGATAGTGTGAACGATGCCTTTGACGTTCTTTGATCCACGGGTTAATTTAGAGGCACTACAAGAAAATGGAAAAGAAGAGGGTAAGCACAAAGCTTAGTAAGTTGCATTTAAATATCGAAATAACAACCATGTTACCACATGTGATCATACACCCAATATATCATAACTCACACAAAGAGTAAATGTTCATAACACAACTTACTCATGTTCATTCCTCACTATTCGTACAACAAGAATAGAGGTCACATATCATCAATTTCATATAAGTACCTGTACCACTAACAACATGGTCATAAGCTCTATCATTATGATATAACCTGTAAATTTCCCGTTGAACCATTTGGAATACTATAGGATAATCACTAGGCCTCAAACATAGGGTATGATGCCGACACCATGTTCCAAATATGGTCTTACACTAGCTCTCACATCTAAGTCGATGTCATGTCCTAGACAGGTCTTACACTAACTTTCATACGTCGAGGCCGATGCCATGTCCCAGACATGTCTTACACTAGCTCTTGCTTATCTGTGCCAATGCCATGTCCCAGACAGGTCTTACACTAGCTTGTATATTTTGAGGCCGATGCCATGTCCTAAACAGGTCCTACACAAGCTTTCATCTATCAATGCTGTTTCCATGTCCCAGACAGGTCTTACACTAGCACGCACGTCACCCAAATGTCATGGCATAGATATCCAAATTATTCCTAAGGTTCAACCGGGAGTCTCTACTACATCAGTTCTCATCATGCACATTCACAAGAATAATCCACAATTTATGCCATATCAATTATACAATACATAAATATAAATAAATTACATTATTTATGTACAACTTACCTCGGTACACAAAATGTAAGTGACTAATTGTATTTAATCCACTTGCTTGGCTTTTCCCTAGTCTAGTTCCGGATTGCATATTTATTGATCTATAAAAATAAAATTTCACTCATTTCATCATCACATTAATAAAAATATTCTACAATTCACAATTCGTCAAAATGATCGTTTTGCCCTTAGACTTTACAAAAATTATGATTTTTCCCTTAAGCTCGTAAATCAATTTTTATCGAGTTTCCTCATTAATTAAGCCTAGCCAAACTCTTTTTATACCTATAGCAACTCAAAATTCCAAACATTAATACCACCTATTTTATAAACTTTACAAAATAGCTCATTTACATGTTTTCATGAAAACCCCTTTCACAAAAGTTGTTTGTTTTGTAACACCCCAAACCCGAGACCGTCACCGGAGTCAAACACGAGGTGTTAACAGACTTTTAAAAATTTTCCAGACACTGCCAATCTGCGTAATAGTCGCTTTAAAAATCATATCTTGAGTTTCACAACTCGAAAATCAGTTTCGTGATTTTTCCCTGAAACTAGACTCATATGCCCATCTAAATATTTTTTTCTAGAATTTTTGGTCGGGCCAATTAGTACAGTTTATTAGTCAAAGTCTCCCATGTTACAGGGATCGACTACCCTGACCTTTGCGCATTACGACTTGGATATCTCCTTGTACAGGGCTCCAATACTGATGCCGTTTGTTTCTATAGAAACTAGACTCAGAGAGGAATCTATACATATATGGTATGACTCCTAATTATCTCTGGTTAATTTATGGTAAATTTTCAAAGTCGAAACAGGAGATCCAGAAACCGTTCTGGCCCTGTTTCACGAGAACTTTAATATCTCTTAATATACTGTTCATATGATTGTTTCGTTACTTTCATATGAAAATAGATTCATCAAGGTTCGATTACATAATTTATTCACTATTTAATTCCATTCCTACAAATTTTTGTGATTTTTCAAATCCACACCACTGCTGCTGTCAGCATCTGTTTTCAAGGTAAACTTTACCTATTTCGTGGTTACCATGGACCAACTAGGGTTTTGTCATACATAGGTCCACATATGATCATATTTAGCCATTCCAATGGTTGATCATTTGCCCAACACTTCCATTCCAAACCATAGTCACATCATGAAACCATATATACATACATAAACACAAATGGTCTAATGCCATACTCCACTTCTACAAGCCATTTTCGCATGGCTGTACACACATACATCACAAAAAGTGCTTAAAACAACAAGGGGTAGTCCTATACATGCCATATCCAGAGTTCAACTAAAAGAGTACCAAAAGAGCTTTGATAGTGTGGATGACTTCGACTTCGATGATCCCGAATCCGATAGCTAACGAACAAAATCTATAAAACAGAGAGCCAAAGCAACGGGGTAAGCATTTTAAAGCTTAGTAAGTTTCAAGTAATGAAATCGGCTTTGACTAAAGTATTATATTCACATAGCTAAATGAATCACTTTATTAATACACATTCTCATAATTATGCTTACTTCACAATTCGTCAACATATATACACACACAAGGTATCAACCCATATAAAAGCCCAAAAGTTCGTTAGTCGATTGAACGAATACTACTTAAAACGAATCGACTTTTCCGAATCACATGCAAACATACCTTATCGTTTGGGTTTGTTGAGCGTATTAATTGAATTTATTACAGCAC
The DNA here is from genome assembly GCF_007990345.1 of Gossypium hirsutum. Classification (NCBI taxonomy): domain Eukaryota; kingdom Viridiplantae; phylum Streptophyta; class Magnoliopsida; order Malvales; family Malvaceae; genus Gossypium; species Gossypium hirsutum. Next base: position 77,970,748 of record NC_053431.1, on the reverse strand, counting down.
AAAACGCTCACATTCATACCCAAGTTTCTTCGGAATTTAGCCGGATATTACCACAAGCACAATTGCCTTCGGGTCTTAACCCGGGCATAGCATCTCGCACGAATGTCTTCGGGTCTTAGCCCGGATATATCAACTTGCACAATTGCCTTCGGGTCTTAGCCCGGATATATATCAACTCGCACAAATGCCTGCGGGTCTTAGCCCGGATATATCAACTCGCACAAATGCCTGCGGGTCTTAGCCCGGATATATCAACTCACACAAATGCCTGCGGGTCTTAGCCCGGATATATCAACTCGCACAATGCCTGCGGGTCTTAGCCCGGATATATCAACTCGCACAAATGCCTTCGGGTCTTAGCCCGGATAAAATCACTAGCACAATTGCCTTCGGGACTTAGCCCGGATAAAATTCAAATGCTCATGCACATATATATCAGCAATCATGACACATCCATATTTCACTTTCGTTACTAAGGCTCAAACACAAAGCATTTATTAAACCTTTCCAATTTCGGCTCAATAGCCACACACAAGAGCATGATTTCAATTGGCTTTATAACATAGTCTCTATGCACATTTGACTATCCATCATAGGATGACTAATCATTTTGATATAACTCAAGTAGGGTCATTACTCGAAGACTTACCTCGGATGTTGTCGAACGACTTCAATGGCTATTCAATTACTTTTTCCTTCCCTTTATCGGATTTAGTTCCCCTTTGCTCTTGAGCTTAAGTTCAACAAATTTTAAAATAGTCATTAATCGACTATTCAAGTATTACTTTCAGAATAATATATAAATTGATCCGACTTTCACATACATAGATTATAGTAAGCTTTATAAAAATCAATAAATAATTCATTAGCAAATTTTCATTAATGTTTACAACAAAATCACATATTCACTACGAGCTGTTTTCCCTGATCAGCAGTCACTAAATTATTTATAAATGGAGCTACAAAACTCCAAATCACTTGCCGTTAATTTTCCCTGAATATAGACTCGTATATCTTCCATCCATAAAATTTTCAGAATTTTAGGCTTGGCCAATCAATACCATATTTTTCTTGAAGTTTCCCCTGTTTCACTGTTTGACTAATCTGACCACTCTTCACTACGAATCAAATTTCTCATTTTACAGAATTCCAAATGTGTTGTATTTGATTTAATTTGAAACTAGACTCAATAAGGAGTTTAAGCATATAAATTTTATCTTATAATCATTTTTGTACAATTTATAATGATTTCCTAAAAACAGAACAGGGAATCTAGTAGTCATTTTGACTCAGCCCCACAATACTTCAAATATCTCAAGATCGGTAACTCTTTAGTTCTTATAGTTTCTTTTGTAAGAAAATAGACTCTTCAAGCTTTAATGACATAATTTACTCAGCTTCTAATTCAACTCCTACAAATTATGGCGATTTTCCAAAATCACCTCATACCTTATTATCAAATTGAACTAATTATGCTTATAAAAATAATATCAAAACCGAAACCTTTTGATAATTAAGCCTCTAATTATTTATTACAATTACCCAAACAAAATTTTCTCACATTTAACACTTATATACCAATCAATTGTTGAAGACAAACAAAATCTCATTTCCTCCCTTGACAACCACAACCGAAAGCTCAAACCAACATCTAAAATTCCAAGTTTTCAAATGGGCTAATATGGAACTAGCTAATTGACTTAAACTAAACTTAAAATTTCAAAAACTAACAAAATTTTTACTAACCTTCTCAAGCTTCAAGTGACCGAATGTTTCCCTCCTATCTTCCTCTTTACAATCGGCCAAGAAGAACCAAGGATACAAGCTTTGTTTTCATTACCTTTCTTTTTTCTTTTATTCTTTCTTTTATTCATTATAACTCCAATAACCCAATTTCTTATTATAATATCAAATTCAACAAATATATTGCCCATCATCAATCCATCTTGGCCGGCCACTATAAGGGAATTGGGCAATTTGACATGCAAGTCCACCCTTGTGTTGACATGCACTAATAAGCCCTTTAAAATTAGCCTATCATATTTCACCATGTCTCATGTTGATCCCTATTTAATAATTCCTCATGCAATTGGCAAAATTAGGGAATGAAACTTCCACATATGCATGTACACACACATAATAAACATAGAACATAGCAATTAATTATTTTTATAACTCGGTTTTGTGGTCCCGAAACCACTTCCCGACTAGGGTCAATTTTAGGCTGTCACAACTCTCCCCCACTTAAGAAATTTTCGTCCCCGAAAATCTTACCGGTAAATAGGTTTGGGTATCGTTCTTTCATCGAGCTTTCGGTTTCCCAAGTAGCTTCCTCGATCCCGTGTTTGAGCCATAACACCTTTACTAACGGAACCCTTTTGTTTCGCAACTCCTTCACTTCACGAGCTAGGATACGCATCGGCTCTTCTTCATAACTCATATCGGATTGAATGTCAACCTCGGAGGGATTAATTATGTGGGAGGGGTCAGATCTATAACGTCGAAGCATCGAAACATGAAAAACGTTGTGAATTCTTTCAAGTTCAGGAGGTAAAATCAATCTATATGCCACTGGACCAATTCTTTCGGATATTTCATACGGCCCAATGAACCTCGGACTCAATTTGCCCTTACGGCCAAATCTGAGTATCTTTTTCCAAGGTGAAACTTTAAGAAACACTTTATCTCCCACCTGATACTCAATGTCTTTTCGTTTCAAATCCACGTACGACTTCTGACGATCTGTGGCTGCTTTCAGACTTTCACGGATTACCTTTACTTTCTGTTCGGCATCCTTAATCAAATCAACTCCGAAAATTTTACTTTCACCGAGCTCGGTCCAAAACAATGGTGTACGGCATTTAAGACCGTACAAAGCCTCGTAAGGTGCCATCTTAATACTTGATTGAAAACTATTGTTGTAAGCGAATTCAATCAAAGGTAAATACCGTTCCCATGAACTACTGAACTCGAGGATGCAACATCTCAACATATCCTCAAGTATCTGAATTATCCGCTCGGATTGACCATCGGTTTGGAAGTGAAAAGCAGTGCTAAAATGCAGCTTGGTACCCAAAGCTTCTTGCAATTTCTTCCAAAATCGTGAGGTAAATCTCGGATCTCTATCCGACACGATAGAAATAGGTACCCCGTGTAATCTCACAATCTGAGAAACATACAATTCGGCTAGTTTATCCAATGAAAAATCCGTACGCACGGGGATAAAGTGAGCCGACTTAGTCAGTCTATCAACAACAACCCAAATCGCATCCTTCTTACTTGTTGACAATGGCAGTCCGGACACAAAGTCCATTGTGACTCGATCCCATTTCCACTCGGGTATCATGATCGGCTGAAGTAATCCTGAAGGCACTTGATGTTCCGCTTTCACTTGTTGACATATTAAACATCTCGAAACAAAGTCGGAGATGTCTCGTTTCATACCATGCCACCAAAACCAACGTTTCAAATCGTTGTACATTTTCGTACTCCCCGGGTGAATTGACATTCGGCTACAATGGGCTTCGTTCAGAATCATTGAAATGAGTCCCGAATTCCTTGGAACACACAAACGACTTCTAAACCTCAAACAATCATCATCATCAATTTGAAACTCCGATTCCTTGTTCGGAACACACTCAGCCCGTTTTGCAACCAATTCATCATCGACTTTCTGAGCTTCACGAATTTGATGAGTCAATAATGGTTTGGCTTTTAATTCAGCTACTAACACATTGTCGGGTAGAACAGACAAATGCACATTCATCGCTCGTAAAGCAAACAATGACTTCCGACTTAAGGCGTCCGCAACCACATTAGCCTTTCCCGGGTGGTAATCAATGACAAGCTCGTAATCTTTCAACAACTCAAGCCAACGTCTTTGTCGCAGATTTAAGTCTCTTTGAGTCATCAAATATTTGAGACTTTTGTGATCCGAAAATACATGGCACTTTTCACCAAATAGGTAATGTCGCCATATTTTTAAAGCAAACATGATGGCAGCTAGTTCAAGATCATGGGTCGGATAATTTTTCTCATGTGGCTTTAATTGTCTCGACGCATAGGCCACCACTCGACCTTCTTGCATCAATACGCAGCCCAGCCCAAGTAGGGATGCGTCACTATAAATGACAAACTCTTTGCCTGATTCGGGTTGCACTAAAATTGGAGCTTCAGTCAAATAAGTTTTTAGTTGATCAAAACTTTTCTGACATTTCTCCGTCCATTCGAACTTAACATCCTTTTGAAGTAGCTTCGTCATTGGTGTGGCTATCATCGAGAAACCTTTGACAAATCGTCGGTAATAACCGGCGAGTCCCAAAAAGCTCCGAACTTCAGTAATATTTCTTGGAGGCTTCCAGTTAAGTATGGCTGAAATTTTGCTCGGGTCAACTCGAATACCCGATGCGGATACCACATGACCCAAGAAGCTAACCTCTCTTAACCAGAACTCACACTTACTGAACTTAGCATATAACTGCTTATCCCGCAACATTTGCAACACTAGTCTCAGGTGCTCAGCATGTTCGGTCTCATCTCTTGAATAGACCAAGATGTCATCAATGAACACAACTACGAACCGATCCAAATATGGTCTGAAGATCCGATTCATCAAATCCATAAATACCGCAGGGGCATTAGTAAGCCCAAACGGCATCACTAAGAATTCGTAGTGACCGTACCTCGTTCTGAAAGCAGTTTTGGGTACGTCCGAATCTCGAACCCGCAACTGATAATAACCCGATCTCAAATCTATTTTTGAGAACACTGAGGCTCCCTTTAGTTGATCAAACAAATCATCAATACGCGGTAACGGATATTTATTCTTTATCGTCACTTTATTCAGTTGACGATAGTCAATGCACAACCTCATGGTTCCGTCCTTCTTTTTCACGAACAATACTGGTGCACCCCAAGGTGAGAAACTTGGTCGAGCAAAACCTCTATCCGTCAATTCTTGCAACTGAGCTTTCAACTCTTTTAACTCGGTTGGTGCCATACGATACGGAGCTATCGAAATCGGCGTAGTCCCAGGTACAAGCTCAATACCAAACTCTACCTCCCGAACAGGTGGTAAACCCGGTAATTCTTCAGGAAAAACATCCAGGTATTCACAAACCACCGGCACAGATTCGGGTTTCTTTTCTAATTCTTTGTCATCAAGTACATACGCAAGGTATGCTTCGCACCCTTTTCTTACATATTTCTGGGCCAACATTGAGGATATTACAACTGGCAACCCATCCAAGTCTGTAGACTCAACTCGGATTACTTCGTTATTTGCGCACCTCAAATCAATAGTCTTGCTTTTGCAATTCACAACCGCATCATGCACGGTCAACCAATCCAACCCGAGAATAACATCAAATTCATCAAACGGCAAAAGCATCAAGTCCGCCGGAAAACAGGAACCTCGAATCACTAGGGGACATTTCTTACACACTTTGTCGACAAGCACGTAACGACCCAAGGGATTTGACACCCGAATTACGAACTCAGTAGACTCAATAGGTAAAGTCTTACTGGATGCTAAGGTTTCACATATGTAAGAATGAGTAGAACCGGGGTCAATCAAAGCAATTATATTAGTATCAAAGAGAGTGAAAGTACCGGTAATAACATCAGGCGAAGAAGCATCCTCGCGGGCACGTATAGCATAAGCTCTAGCAGGCGCACGAGCCTCGGATCCGGTCGTAGCATCTCTAGATCCTCTCTGACCACCACTAGCATTGCCCGTATTTCTAGATGGTCTACCTCGAGCAGTGGTAGCACCCGGTTTCCCACTCTGATTTACATTCTGTTCAGACAACCTCGGGCAATCTTTGATGAAGTGGTCAACTGATCCACACTTGTAACAGGAGCGGTCATGGAATCTACAACTCCCCGAATGCCATTTACCGCAATATCGACATTCTTTTTTGTCTTGACGTTCATTCCCAACACTAGCGATCGAAGTGCCTCGGGTACCCACAGGGGGTCGATCACGATCTCGTCTAAAAAGGCCCGAAGTGCCTCTAGACCGGCCACATCATCTCGAAATTTCTTCGATGCCTGTTGAAGAGACTTTCCCGAGGATCTTTTATGAAACTCCCCTATTCCCACATCAACTTTTTGTTTTTCTTTTCTAAGCTCTTCGGCTTTACAAGCTCGCTTGACAAGTACTACGAACTCTCGTATTTCAAGAATGCCAACGAACATTTTTATATCTTCATTCAGCCCATCCTCGAAGCGTTTACACATGATAGCCTCGGACGAAACACATTCCCAAGCGTATCTACTAAGTCTAACAAATTTTCGCTCGTAATCAGTAACTGACATAGAACCTTGCTTAAGCTCAAGAAATTCCTTCCGTTTTTGATCAACAAATCTCTGACTGATATACTTTTTTCGAAACTCAGTTTGGAAAAACTCCCAAGTTACTTGCTCTCGAGGCACAACAGAAGTCAGAGTACTCCACCAATAGTAGGCAGAATCGCGTAACAAGGAGATAGTACACTTTAGGCATTCATCAGGTGTACAAGATAGCTCATCGAGTACCCGGATAGTGTTGTCCAACCAAAGTTCAGCTTGCTCGGCATCATCGCTATCCGTAGCCTTAAATTCAGTAGCCCCATGTTTTCGGATTCTGTCAACTGAGGGCTTATTTGACCTTATTTGGTCAGTTACCGGAGGTATTGTAGGTGCGGGGGTGGTATTTGTCGGGAATGGAGGTTGTGGAACAGCCGTATTAGTTCGAATGTATTGGTTGAACCAATCACTCATCACGCTGTAGAAAGCTTGTCTAGCTTCATCATTCGGGTTACTAGCATTAGGTTGAGAGCCCGCCGGCTCTGTCCCTTGTGCGGGAGCAGGCGCTACACTCTCAAGATCATCAGCTACCTCTCGGTCGGGATCGGGATCCATTACTATAAATAAACACATTTGCAAATGTCAGAAATCACCACACTATCAAATAATCACATAAAATGGCATGTATAGCTAGACCCAACGCATTACTGTAGTCCTAGAATCGACTAAACCGTAGCTCTGATACCAATCAATTGTAACACCCCGAACCCGAGACCGTCACCGGAGTCGAACACGAGGTGTTAACAGACTTTTAAAAATTTTCCAGACACTGCCAATCTGCGTAATAGTCGCTTTAAAAATCATATCTTGAGTTTCACAACTCGAAAATCAGTTTCGTGATTTTTCCCTGAAACTAGACTCATATTCTCATCTACATATTTTTTTCTATAATTTTTGGTCGGGCCAATTAGTACAGTTTATTAGTCAAAGTCTCCCATGTTACAGGGATTGACTACCCAGACCTTTGCGCATTACGACTTGGATATCTCCTTGTACAGGGCTCCAATACTGATGCCGTTTGTTTCTATAGAACCTAGACTCAGAGAGGAATCTATACATATATGGTATGACTCCTAATTATCTCTGGTTAATTTATGGTAAATTTTCAAAGTCGAAACAGGAGATCCAGAAACCGTTCTGGCCCTGTTTCACGAGAACTTTAATATCTCTTAATATACTGTTCATATGATTTTTTAGTTACTTTCATATGAAAATAGATTCATCAAGGTTCGATTACATAATTTATTCACTATTTAATTCCATTCCTACAAATTTTTGTGATTTTTCAAATCCACACCACTGCTGCTGTCAGCATCTGTTTTCAAGGTAAACTTTACCTATTTCGTGGTTACCATGGACCAACTAGGGTTTTGTCATACATAGGTCCACATATGATCATATTTAGCCATTCCAATGGCTGATCATTTGCCCAACACTTCCATTCCAAACCATAGTCACATCATGAAACCATATATACATACATAAACACAAATGGTCTAATGCCATACTCCACTTCTACAAGCCATTTTCGCATGGCTGTACACACATACATCACAAAAAGTGCTTAAAACAACAAGGGGTAGTCCTATACATGCCATATCCAGAGTTCAACTAAAAGAGTACCAAAAGAGCTTTGATAGTGTGGATGACTTCGACTTCGATGATCCCGAATCCGATAGCTAACGAACAAAATCTATAAAACAGAGAGCCAAAGCAACGGGGTAAGCATTTTAAAGCTTAGTAAGTTTCAAGTAATGAAATCGGCTTTGACTAAAGTATTATATTCACATAGCTAAATGAATCACTTTATTAATACACATTCTCATAATTATGCTTACTTCACAATTCGTCAACATATATACACACACAAGGTATCAACCCATATAAAAGCCCAAAAGTTCGTTAGTCGATTGAACGAATACTACTTAAAACGAATCGACTTTTCCGAATCACATGCAAACATACCTTATCGTTTGGGTTTGTTGAGCGTATTAATTGAATTTATTACAGCACAAAACGCTCACATTCATACCCAAGTTTCTTCGGAATTTAGCCGGATATTACCACAAGCACAATTGCCTTCGGGTCTTAACCCGGGCATAGCATCTCGCACGAATGCCTTCGGGTCTTAGCCCGGATATATCAACTTGCACAATTGCCTTCGGGTCTTAGCCCGGATATATATCAACTCGCACAAATGCCTGCGGGTCTTAGCCCGGATATATCAACTCGCACAAATGCCTGCGGGTCTTAGCCCGGATATATCAACTCGCACAAATGCCTGCGGGTCTTAGCCCGGATATATCAACTCGCACAATGCCTGCGGGTCTTAGCCCGGATATATCAACTCACACAAATGCCTTCGGGTCTTAGCCCGGATAAAATCACTAGCACAATTGCCTTCGGGACTTAGCCCGGATAAAATTCAAATGCTCATGCACATATATATCAACAATCATGACACATCCATATTTCACTTTCGTTACTAAGGCTCAAACACAAAGCATTTATTAAACCTTTCCAATTTCGGCTCAATAGCCACACACAAGAGCATGATTTCAATTGGCTTTATAACATAGTCTCTATGCACATTTGACTATCCATCATAGGATGACTAATCATTTCGATATAATTCAAGTAGGGTCATTACTCGAAGACTTACCTCGGATGTTGTCGAACGACTTCAATGGCTATTCAATTACTTTTTCCTTCCCTTTATCGGATTTAGTTCCCCTTTGCTCTTGAGCTTAAGTTCAACAAATTTTAAAATAGTCATTAATAGACTATTCAAGTATTACTTTCAGAATAATATATAAATTGATTCGACTTTCACACACATAGATTATAGTAAGCTTTATAAAAATCAATAAATAATTCATTAGCAAATTTTCATTAATGTTTACAACAAAATCACATATTCACTACGAGCTGTTTTCCCTGATCAGCAGTCACTAAATTATTTATAACTGGAGCTACAAAACTCCAAATCACTTGCCGTTAATTTTCCCTGAATATAGACTCGTATATATTCCATCCATAAAATTTTCAGAATTTTAGGCTTGGCCAATCAATACCAGATTTTTCTTAAAGTTTCCCCTATTTCACTGTTTGACTAATCTAACAACTCTTCACTACGAATCAAATTTCTCATTTTACAGAATTCCAAATGTGTTGTATTTGATTTCATTTGAAACTAGACTCATTAAGGAGTTTAAGCATATAAATTTTATCTTATAATCATTTTTGTACAATTTATAATGATTTCCTAAAAACAGAATAGGGAATCTAGTAGTCATTTTGACTCAGCCCCACAATACTTCAAATATCTCAAGATCGGTAACTCTTTAGTTCTTATAGTTTCTTTTGTAAGAAAATAGACTCTTCAAGCTTTAATGACATAATTTACTCAGCTTCTAATTCAACTCCTACAAATTATGGCGATTTTCCAAAATCACCTCATACCTTATTATCAAATTGAACTAATGCTTATAAAAATAATATCAAAACCGAAACCTTTTGATAATTAAGCCTCTAATTATTTATTACAATTACCCAAACAAAATTTTCTCACATTTAACACTTATATACCAATCAATTGTTGAAGACAAACAAAATCTCATTTCCTCCCTTGACAACCACAACCGAAAGCTCAAACCAACATCTAAAATTCCAAGTTTTCAAATGGGCTAATATGGAACTAGCTAATTGACTTAAACTAAACTTAAAATTTCAAAAACTAACAAAATTTTTACTAACCTTCTCAAGCTTCAAGTGACCGAATGTTTCCCTCCTATCTTCCTCTTTACAATCGGCCAAGAAGAACCAAGGATACAAGCTTTGTTTTCATTACCTTTCTTTTTTCTTTTGTTCTTTCTTTTATTCATTATAACTCCAATAACCCAATTTCTTATTATAATATCAAATTCAACAAATATATTGCCCATCATCAATCCATCTTGGCCGGCCACTATAAGGGAATTGGGCAATTTGACATGCAAGTCCACCCTTGTGTTGACATGCACTAATAAGCCCTTTAAAATTAGCCTATCATATTTCACCATGTCTCATGTTGATCCCTATTTAATAATTCCTCATGCAATTGGCAAAATTAGGGAATGAAACTTCCACATATGCATGTACACACACATAATAAACATAGAACATAGCAATTAATTATTTTTATAACTCGGTTTTGTGGTCCCGAAACCACTTCCCGACTAGGGTCAATTTTGGGCTGTCACATGTTTAACAACCAAGATTCATTTTTTCCATAAAATTTCAGCTAACAACATAAATGATTTCATGGTAAAACCCTAGAATTTCATCCATTTTGCAAAATAGTCCCCTTATTAGAAAGCTCATGCTATAAGGGTCTTAAAAATGCAAAAATCATCAAGAAAGGCTATCTAAATCACTTACTTGCAAGGAATATAAGTGGCTAATATTTTTGATTTTTCAAAATTCCCTATTTGCTGATATTTTCAGTGGAGAAGAAGATTTGAAAAATATGATATCATTCTCTCTTTATTTTACTTCATTTCTAGTCAATTTAGTCACCAAAACTCACCTAACTAATTTAGTCACAAAAACTCACCTAACTTTGACAACTTTCTTCTTTTTGTCTCTATGGCCGGCCACCACTAATTTAAAGGCCTATTTGCACTTTAAAGACCCCTAATTATGGTTTTGTAGCTATTTAACACATTTGACTAGCAAAACAAAACTTTTGTTCTTTATGCGATTTAGTTCTTTTTCTCAATTAAGCTCACAAACACTAAAATTAATTCACCAAAATTTTCATGCACTTATATATAATCATGCTATGACACATAAAATAATACAAAAAAAATAATTTCCCAGACCTTGGATTTGTGGTTCCAAAACCACTGTTTCGACTAAGCCCAAAATCGGGCTGTTACAACTCTCCCCCTTAAGGATTTTCATCCCCGAAATTCTTACCAAGGAAAAGGTTAGGGTATTGATCTCTCATAGTCTCCTTGGGTTCCCATGTGGCCTCTTCAACCCTATGTCGATGCCACAGTACTTTCACAAGTGTTATACTTTTATTTCTCAATTGTTTAATCTCTCGGGCTAAGATCTTAACCGGCTCTTCGCCATAAGTCATGTTTGATCAAATCTCCACCTCTATTGGTGAAAGAACATGCGAAAGGTCAGAACGGTAATGGTGTAACATCGACACATGGAAAACGTTTTGAATCTTCTCTAACTCAGACGGAAAGGCTAGTCGATAAGCTACCGGTCCAATTTTCTCAGTCACCTCATAAGGTCCAATAAACGCGGACTTAATTTTTCTTTCTTACCGAATCGAAGAACTTTCTTCCACGGGAATACCTTCAAAAACACCTTATCACTGACTTGAAACTCAATTTCTTTTTGTTTCAAATTTGCGTAGGTTTTCTGTCTATCCAATGCTGCTTTCAAACAATCATGAATTACTTTTACTTTCTCTTCGGTCTCTTTGACTAAATCAACCCCGTGAACCTGACCCTCTTTAAATTTGGTCTAGTATAAGGGAGTTCGACACTTAAAACCATACAAAGCCTCATAAGGCGCAATTTTCAGACTTGATTGATAACTATTATTGTAGGTGAATTCGACCAGCGATAAATACCTTTCCCAACTGCCTTGAAACTCGAGAACACAACATTGTAACATGTCTTCCAGAATCTAAATTACTCTTTTTGACAAACTGTCGGTTTACAGATGAAAAGCAGTGCTAAAATTTAATTTTGTCCCTAACGCCTCTTGTAACTTCTTCTAGAACTGCGAGGTAAATCTCGAATCTCTATCCAAAATAATCGACAAGGGTACTCTGGTGAAGTCTCACGATCCGAAATGTGCCAACTTTGTAAGTCTATCAACAACAACCCAAACGGCGTCCTTTTTTCTTGGCGTCAAAGGAAACCCCGACATGAAATCCATGGTTACCCGGTCCCATTTCCACTCGGGAACCATTACGGGTTGAAGCAAACCCAAAGGTACATGGTGTTCAGCCTTCACTTGCTGACAAACTAGACACTTAGAAACGAACTCTGAAATGTCTCTATTCATTCCCGACCACTAATACATTTTCTTCAGGTCTTTATACATTTTAACACTACCCGGATGGATAAACATACAACTACTATGCGCCTCATGCAGAATTTTCCGAATAAGCTCATCGTCTTTGGGTACACAAATTCGGTCTCAAAACATTAAACAACCATCTGAACCAATCCGAAAGTCTAATTTTATACCCGTCTCGCACAAAGCCATCTTGGTTTGCAAATCTTTATCACCTTTTTGAGCTTTACAAATCTCTTGTAGGAACGTCGATCTAGCTCTCAATTCTGCCAAAACTGAACCATCATCTGCCACAGACAACTGAGTATTCATGGCCCTCAAGGCGAATAATGACTTTCTACTTAAAGCGTCGGCGACTACATTCGCCCTTCCTGGGTGGTAGTCGATTACCAACTCATAGTCTTTTATCAACTCTAACTATCCCCATTGCCGTAAGTTCAACTCTTTTTGAGTCATCAAATACTTGAGACTTTTATGGTAGCTGAACACTCAACATTGTTCACCATACAAATAGTGTCTCCATATTTTCAACGCAAACACGATGGTGGCCAACTCTAAATAATTCGTCAAGTAGTTTTTCTCGTGCAATTTTAGTTGTCCTGAGGCATAGGCTATTACCTTACCTTCCTGCATAAGTACGCACTCCAATCCATTCAAAAAGGCATCGTTATATACCACAAATTCTTTTTCCGGCTCTAGTTGTACTAAAATTGAGGCTTTGGTCAATAAAACCTTTAATGTCTCAAAACTTTATTGGCATTTATCTATCCATTAGAACTTGACCTCTTTCTAAAGAAACCTCGTCATCGGAGTAGCTATCATAGAGAATCCTTTAACGAATCGTCGGTAGTACCCCGCTAAGCCTAGGAAGCTTCTAATCTCTGATACATTCTTCAGCGGTTTCCACTCAATGATAGCCGAGACCTTACTTGGATAAACTCTAATTCCATTACCCGATACGATGTGTCCTATGAATCCAACCTCTTGGAGCCAAAACTCACTTTTACTAAACTTGGCATACAACTGCTTATCTCTTAAGGTCTGCAAAAAAGTTCTCAAATGCTCTGTGTGCTCACTCTCATCATGAGAATAATTTAATATATCATCAATAAAAACAACAACGTACCTACCCAAGTATGGCAGAAAAATATGATTCATCAAGTCCATAAACATGGCGGGGGCGTTTGTTAAGCCAAAGGGCATGATAACGAACTTGTGGTGCCCATATCTTGTCTGAAATGCAATTTTTGGCACATCTTGCTCCTTAACTCTTAACTGGTAATAGAAGGATCTCAGGTCAATCTTTGAAAACACAGTGGCTCCTTTCAATTGGTCAAATAGATCGTCAATTCTTGGCAAAGGATACTTGTTCTTCATAGTCACGTTGTTGAGCTGTCTGTAGTCTATACATAACCTCATTGACCAGTCTTTCTTTTTCACAAAAAGTACCGGAGCACCCCACGAAGAATAGCTCGGTCTCACAAAACCCTTGTCTGTTAACTCCTGCAGCTACACTTTTAACTCCCTTAACTCTATCAGAGCCATCCTATACGGAGCAATCGAGATAGGTGTCACACCTGGGACTAACTCAATACCAAACTCAACTTCCCTAGATAGGGGTAATCCAGGCAATTCTTTCAGAAACATATCCAGGTACTCACATACAACTGGTATGACTCTATCTTCACTTCAGGTACTTGAGTATTCAACACAAAAACGAGATAAGCTTCGCACCCTTTTCTCAAATATCTTTCCACAGTCAAAGACAACATTACTACAGGCAAGCTATCCGCTTCACCTGATTCAACATGAAAAACATCCCCGCTTTCATATTTCAACTCGATAACTTTTCATTCACAATCCACTACAATACCATAAGAAGTCAACCAGTCTATACTGAGGATTGCACCGAATTCATCAAATGGCAATACCATAAGGTTAGCCAGAAAACACTAACCTTTAATTGTCAAGGGACAGTTTCTACATACTTGGTCTACTAACACATGTTTGCCTAATGAGTTAGACACTTTTACCACAATTTCAAGGGACTCAACTAGCATGTTCATACTAGGTGTCAATTTCATACAAATATAGGAATGGGTAGACCCCGGATCAATCAAAGCGGCAATAGGTATATCATGGATAGAAAAGGTACCCGTAATCACATCAAGAGACGCAGCCTCTTCACGGGCGCGAATGGCGTAAGTCCTTGCAGGCGCTCTACCCTCAGACCTCACTGTAGCATCTTTAGGCGCACCTCTACTGCTAGCCCCACTTCCTAGGTTCTTATGTGGTCTACCTCTCGAAGGAACGTTACCCGATCTCATACCTTGATCCTTATCTTTCTCAACCATCTCGGGACAACGACGAATAAAATGGTCCAGTGACCTACATTTGAAACAGCCTCTTTCATTACCTTAGTACTCACCAAAATGACGTCTACCGCACTGTGAACTTTCTAGTCTATTTGATCGAGCACTTCCAACACTCGCGATGGAAGTGGTCTGAGCTTTAGACACTGCATGCTGCTTGTTCTTGTTTTTGCTCAAGAATCCTACTGATGCATTTGATCGAGTAGGAAACTCCCTCGATTTCTTGGATGAGGTTTGGTGTGTTTTCCCTATTTGTCTTTTCTTTGAGTCATGAGACTCAATGTCCGCTCTTCTTTTCTTTTTGGCCAATTTTTCGGCCTTGCAAGCTCTCCCAACAAGTACCACAAACTCCCTCAACTCTAAGATGCCAACTAATAGAAAAATGTCTTCATTCAGACCATCTTCAAACCTCTTTCACATGGTGGCTTCTGTAGATACTACTCCCGCGCATATTTGCTAAGCCTCACAAACTCGCGCTCCTACTCCGTCATTGTCATACGGCCTTGCTTCATTTCAAAGAATTCTTTCCTCTTTTGATCAATAAACCTTTGGCTAATATACTTTTTACGGAACTCTTCCTAAAAGCATTCCTAAGTTACTCTCTCTCTCGGTACCACTAACACGAGAGAATTCCACCACTGGTAGGCTGAGTCTCGTAGGAGTGACACTACACACTTCATGCACTCCTCCAACATGCACAATAGCTCATCAAATACTCTGATGGTATTTTTTAACTAGAACTTTGCTCTCTCAGATTTATCATCAACACTAGCCCAAAATTCCTTAGCCCCATGGTTTCAGATTTTGTCCACTGGAGGTTTCTTTCTCCTAATCATTTCTACTCCATGAGGAGCTATAGGGGCAGGCTGGGGAATCAGAGGAGGTGGGGGAGGTCGAGTGTTCGGATTTGCACGAATGAACTATTATTACCAAGCATCCATCATACGGAGGAAGGCTTCTCTAGCCCCTCCACCCTCACTCATCGTCACAGGCTCACTTTCAACTGGTGCGGTCCCTTCAACAGGAGCCGGTGCATTACCTTCCACATTGTCTGCCATAACTCCTTCGAGAACCATTTACTATATAAAAACACGATTTATTTTCATTAGAAATTGTCACACTATCAATATACAACTATGGTATGTATAGCTAGACTCGTACTCACGCTAGGTGTAACACCCCTTACCCGTACCCGAGATTGGGACTAGGTACAAGGCGTAACTAGACACATACTTAGACAATTTCGAAAAATACGGGTTATAAAATTTCGTTCCAAATTAAAACCAATCAAACAACATCTTAGTGTCCCTATTATGGGCCTATGAGACCTAAAACATACATTGAGAATGGTTCAGGACCAAACCGAGAACCTAAGAAAGTTTTAGGAAACTTTTCTAGATTAAGCCTCACATGCCTATGTGGATACAATGTACACGTCCGTGTGCTTTGGGGCACACTCGTGTCCCTAACCCGTGTGGAATTAATTGAAATTATTTTCCATTTCGAACCTATAAGGGTTTTCACACGGCCAAGCACACGCTATTGTCCCTAGCCCGTGTCTTTCACATGGCCTAGACACATCTGTGTGGTCGCCCGTGTCCAAAAACCCAGACAATCTGTTTATGATGTCAGTATGTATTTAGGGGCACATGGCCAAGACACACGCCCGTGTGCTAGACCGTGCCATCCACACGGCTGAGACACACGGTCGTGTCTCTTCCCGTATTTTCACTACCATGCATTCTGACTAAAACAAATTTAGGTGCAGAGGACACACGGCCGTACACACACCCATGAGGCTGACCGTGTGTCACACATGGCCTAGACACTCGCCCGTGTGTCTACCCATGTGGACCCTTTTTAGGCTATAATTTCAAGCCAATGGTCACCCTCATCATTTCCTCACATATAAGAACCCCAATTGCATTTAACATGACCTAAATATGCTCAAGGACTATCCTCAAAGAATCTATTGCATGTCAACCTCATCTCATCGGTTAAATACATACTCAATTACCCATTTTTTATAATAAGGATTTCCATCCCGTTGAAACATATTTAGGCTTGGTTTATTATTACAATTTATTTCCAATTATGGCCTAACCATTTCCAAATGTTTTGACCATATTACAAATGCCTATTTATGATATACCATATTTAATCATCACAAAAGCATTTCTAACATAAACATGCATGGTTGGTAAGTCATAACCTACAATAAAATGAGCAAAGTCTTATGGCAATATACCAAAAAAAATAAGTTTAACATTTAAGCCTTTACATTGGCCAACCAATGACATATAATACCAAGTAACCACAAACCTATACATGCCTTTGTAACAAAATAGAAGTATCTATATACCAAAACAGGACAAATAGATAGTGTTGACAACACTCCAACCGTCTTCCTATCTCTATGAGTCTTCGAGCTCTATAAGACAGGGAAAAGAGAAGGGTAAGCATTTACATGCTTAGTAAGCCCGAATAGCTAGAAAGTAAACTTACTGATTAATTAGCACACAATCATGTTAGACAACCAATCCAATAAATATAGGATAGCCTGCTATTACATGCACTCAAACATCAAGTTAGCCCCACAAAAATTCATCATGTAATTTTTCTTAGATGAGCTCATCATCCAACATTTTCATTTCTATACCTCATGTTAATCCAGTTGAGTACCTCAAAAATTTCTATGGATTATCCATTTACTGTCAAGTCATAAGAGTGATCTTCTCAAGTATACACTTGCGCGAACCACACATCTTATGGTGGGATTACCAGTGCAGGGTAAATCTCCCGTAATATAAACTCATGGAGTGTTGTTGGGATTACCAATCCAGCCCAAATCTCTTATAGTGACAAACGCCTCTAATAAGCTCGGATCTGAATTACCAGTCCAGGCTAAATTTAGACCCTAATTAGATTAACTGTCAAGGCAAAATCCTTAATGCACACATATTCCTTGGGAGGCTCGATCACTTAAGGAACACCCGTCTGGGCTAGATCCTTCCTATATTTGAGATCAACAGATTATCCGTCTGGACTAAATCCCTTTTCTGCAACACATGCAGGATCTCAAGTCACGTAAGCCACGGTTTATCCATTGAATTTCCCTTTTTACTTCAACTGAGACATTTATCATCTTGTCATTATTATTATTAACACATTTCATGGATTTTCATGCCATCATTATATACAACTATCACATATTCATAAAACATGCATTTAGGCATACTATGGGTTTACCTTCAGTTATTCAAACTTACCTGGTATTTGTGTCGGTTTTCGCATTTTGGTTATTCCGAAACCTTTCGTTTTCCTCGATCGACCTCTGAAATTTGTTCCTCGGGGTCTATAACAATATAAATTAATTATCAATATCTCACATTATTCTTTTCTAGCCTAAATTTCATCCCCAACCAAAATGATCGTTTTGCCCCTAACCTTTCACATTATTTACGATTTAATCCCTAGGCTCGTACAATGATATACATGCAATTCCTTGGTTACCCAAGCCTAGCCGAATGCATTATAAACTCATACTAGCCCACATTTTCCTCTACTTCACATTTCTACCACATATTTTGTTCCTTTTGCAAAAAGGTCCTTTCAGGGGCTTTTCATGAAAAATCACTTAGGAAAAGATGTTTAACACACATCTAACTTTCATATTCTCCCATAAAACATCAAAGAACAAACATGTCACACATTGGTCACTTTGCATACATGAATCCTATCTTAAAATATAGGTATAAGTGGAGAGAACATGTTACAAGGATCTTAAAAATACAAAAAATTAAAAACGGGGCTAGGAGTCACTTACTATTGAGCTTGAAAATGTTGAAAACCCTAGCTATGAAGGGCTTGAAAGTTTGGCACTTTCTACCATACAAGGCCTCATAAGGCGCCATCTACAAACTCATTTGAAAACTGTTGTTGTAGGCGAACTCTACTAATGGCAGGTATTTTTCCCAACTGCCCTGAAATTCGAGGATGCAACATCACAACATATCCTCAAGAATCTAAATCATCCGCTTAGACTGATCATCAGTCTGTGGGTGAAAAGCTGTACTAAAGCTCAACCTAGTACCTAAGGCTTCTTGCAGCTTCTTCCAGAATCTAGAAGTGAATCTCGGGTCCCTGTCAAAAATAATCGATAGCAGTACCCCGTGTAATCTCATAATCTCAGATATATACAAGTCGGCCAAATTATCAAGTGAATAATCTGTCCTTACCGGGATAAAATGAGTCGACTTTGTCAACTTATCCACCACAACCCATATAGCATCTTTCTTTTTCAGGGTCAATGGTAATCCTGTCACGAAGTCCATAGTAATTTTGTCCCACTTCCATTCTGGGACCATCACAGGTAGTAACAAACCTGAAGGTACTTGATGTTTAGCTTTGACTTGCTGACATATCAAGCATTTCGATACAAATTTGGAGATGTCTCTTTTCATGTCATTCCACCAGTACATTTTCTTCAAATCATTATATATTTTGGTACTTCCAGGATGAATAGACAAACGGCTATCATGTGCCTCTTGCAAAATTCTCTGAATAATTTCATTGTTTCTTGGTACACATACTCTGTCTCTGAACATCAATCATCCTTCAGAATTGAACTGAAAATCTGATTCGATGCCCGACTCACATTGAGTTCTTTTAGCTTACAGGTCAATATCATTAGTCTGAGCATCGTAAATTTCCTGAAGAAATGTCGGCATAGCCTTTAGCTCTACCAAGACCGATCCATCATCAAACAATGCCAATCGAGTGTTCATGGCCCTCAATGCAAAAAAAAAAAGATTTTCTGCTTAGCGCGTCGGCGACCACAATCGCCTTTCCCGGGTCATAATCGATAATCAACTCGTAATCTTTAATTAAATCTAACCATCGCTGTTGTCTCAGATTCAATTCTTTTTGAGTCATCAAATACTTCAAACTCTTGTGGTCTGTGAATATACGCCAAGTCTCACCATATAAATAATGCCTCCAAATTTTCAAGGCAAAAACAATGGCAACAAGCTCTAAGTCGTGCGTCAGATAATTCTTCTCGTGTGGCTTCAACTGCCGTGAAGCGTAAGCTATCACCTTGCCATTTTGCATAAGCACACAACCCTGTGCATTTAAGGACGCATTGTTGTAGACCACAAACTCTTTTCCTAATTCGGGTAATGCTAGAACTGGAGCTTCAGTCAGCAATGTCTTCAACTTCTTGAAACTCTACCGACACTTTTCGAACTATTCAAACTTAACGTCTTTCTGTAGCAACCTCATCATTGGAGTTGCTATCATGGAGAATCCTTTCACAAATCTTTGGTAGTAACCAGCTAAGCCCAAAAAGCTTCTAACCTCGATTACATTTTTAGGTGGTTTGCATTCTAAGATAGTAGAGATCTTACTTGGATCGACTCGAATGCCATCACCTGAAACAATATGACTCAAAAACCCTACCTCTTAAGCCAAAACTCATTCTTGCTAAACTTAGAATACAATTGTTTTTCCAGTAAGGTCTGCAACACAGTCCTTAGATGCTTCGCATGCTCTGTCTCATCCTTGTAATAAATCAAAGTGTCGTCAATGAATACAATGAAAAATTTGTCCAAGTATGGCTGAAATATCCTATTCATTAGGTCCATAAATACGGCCGATGCATTCGTCAACCCAAACGGCATGACAAGAAATTCATAGTGGCCATACCTCATTCTGAAAGCTGTCTTATGCACGTCCGATTCCTTAACTTGCAACTGATAATAGCCGGATCTCAGCTCTATCTTAGAGAATACAGCGGCTCCCCTCAATTGGTTGAACAAATCATCGATCCTTGGCAAAGGATACTTATTCTTGATAGTTACCAATAATCTATACATAGCCTCATTGAACCATCTTTCTTCTTTACAAATAGTACGGGAGCACCCCAATGTGAAAAGCTCAGTGTTACTAAACTTTTATCCGTCAGTTCTTGCAACTATGCTTTTAACTCTTTCAGCTCGGTTGGTGCCATCCTATACAGAGCAATAGAAATAGGAGCTGTTCATGGCACCAGTTTAATACCAAACTCTATCTCTCTATCGAGAGGTAATCCAGGAAATTCCTCCGGGAACACTTCTGGATATTCACATACTATTGGTACAGACTCAATCTTCAACTCCATTTCCTTAGTTTTCAGTACAAAAGCAAGGTAGGCTTCATACCCTTTTCTCATATATCTTTGAGCCATTATTGATGTAATTACAATCGGTAGTGTACCCAATTCTCTTGAATCAACGCGTAGAACCTCACCATCTGGGCACTTCAATTCAATATACTTGCTACCACAGTTTACAATTACATCATGCAGGGTTAACCAAGCCATGTCAAGTATTACATCAAACTCATCAAATGGCAACAACATAAGGTTAGCCAGAAAACAATGACCCTGAATCATCAAAGGACAATTCTTACAGACCTTATCAACCAAGACTGACTTGCCTAATGGGTTCGACACTCTAATTATAAATTCTGTAGGTTCAATGGATATATTCATACTAGAAACCAATCTCATGAAAATGTATGACTGCGTCGATCCCGATCAATTAAGGCAATAACACAAGTGTTAAAAAGAAAAAAAGGTACAGGTGATGACGTTAGGAGCAGAGGCTTCCTCTCGAGCGCGTATTGCATACGTTCTTGTCGGGCTTCGAGCCTCTAATTTTGTAGTGTCTTTGGTCGTAACTCGACTGCCACTAGCACTTCTAGGATACCTCGGACGTCTAGCTCGTGAAATAGGAGCACTCGACTTCGAGGCTAATTCCACCTCTTTATTGGTTCGCTCTAGGGAGTATCTGAGGAAGTGGTCAAGAGAACCATATCTATACCACGCACCGCTCTTCATCCGGCACTCTCCGAAGTGGAATTTATTACAGCTTTTACACTTCGTCTTTTGGTCATTTACACTCCCCACGCTAGTCACCATTGGGGAGGAAGACTTCTAGTTACGTCATTTGGAGCTTCTTGCTCTACTCAAATATCCTATCGATGAAGTGGAGCGTTCATGTTGGCTCCTTGATTTCTTAGTGGGAAATGAGAGTGTCTTACCATTAGACCTCTTGCTCGAAACTCGAGCTTCTCTCTTAGCTTGCTTTCTTTCATTATTGAGCTCCTTGACCTTCTTGGCCCGATCATCTAATGCAGCAAACTCTCGAATCTCAAGGATCCCAATTAACAGCTTGATTTCCTCATTCAGACCTTCCTCGAAGCGTTTACACATTTCTGACTCTATTTGAACCCATTCAGTCGCATACTGACTTAGTTTTATGAATTCCCTTTCGTATTTCGATACAGTCTTATTTCCTTGTTTGAGTTCCAAGAACTTCTTTCGCTTCGAGTCTAAGAACCTTTGACTGATGTATTTCTTCTTAAACTCCGCTTAGAAAAATTCCCAAATGATGTTTTCCTTTGGCACCACTAAAGATATAGTCTTCCACCAGTGATATGGAGTATCCTTTAGAAGAGATACAACACACTTTAAACACTCCTCAGGCATACATGATAACTCGTCCAATACTCGTGTAGTGTTCTCAAGCAAGAACTCGGCTCGTTCAGCACCATCATCAATCCTAGCTCTAAATTCTTCAGCCCCATACTTCCTAAGCTTATCCACCGGGGCTTTACCAATTCTTATATGTGCCATCCCTCGTGGCACTTCTTCATCAGGTCAGTTAGGGGGTGGGGGAGGTTGTGGTATGTTGGGGTGATTTCTCAAATAATCCCCAGACCACTCATCCATCATGTCGAAGAAGGTGGCTCTGTCTCGGCCTTCAGACATGGGCTTTCTACTACTACTAGAAATAGCTCATTGTACGGAAGCTAGAGCATGGCTCATGGCTCCCTCGGACTCATCTTATGCTTGATTGGAAGACATTCACTATATTAAACGACAATTAAACAGTTAGGAGATGTCACACTATCAACGTTCGTATAATGGCATGTTTAGTTAAACTTGATAGACCCTACTGTAGTCCTAGAACCAAAAAAACTGTAGCTCTAATACCACTAAATGTAACACCCCTTACCCGTACCTGAGACCGGGACCTGGTACGAGGCGTTACCAGACACATACTTGGACATTTTCAAAAAATATGGGTTATAAAATTTTGTTCTAAATTCAAACCAATCGAACAACATCTTAGTGTCCCTATTATGGGCCAACGAGACCCAAAACATACATTGAGAATGGTTCGACACTAAACCGAGAACATAAGAAATTTATAGGAAAATTTTCTAGGTTAAGCCTCACACGCCCGTGTGGAGACAATGCACACATCCGTGTGCTTTAGGACATGCCTGTGTCCCTAACCCGTGTGGAATTCATTGAATTTATTTTCCATTTCGAACCTACAAGGGTTTTCACACGGCCAAGCATATGCCCGTGTGGTTGCCCATGTGCAAAAACCCAGACATTATGTTTATGACGTCAACATGTATTTAAGGGCACACGGCTAAGACACACACCCGTGTGCTAGACCGTACCCTCCACACATTTGAGACACATGGTCGTGTCTCTTCCCGTATTTTCACTACCATGCATTCTGACTAAACAAATCAGGTAGGGGGACACACGATCGTACCACACGCCCATGGGCTGACCGTGTGTCACACACGGCTTAGACACACGCTCGTGTGTCTACCCGTGTGGACCCTTTTTAGGCTATAATTTCAAGCCAGTTGCCACCTTCATCATTTCCTCACATATAAGAACTCCAATTGCATTTAACATGACCCAAATATACTCAAGGACTATCATCAATGAATCTATTGCATGTCAACCTCATCTTATCGGTTAAATACATACTCAATTATCCCCTTTTTATAATAAGGATTTTCGTCCCATTAAAACATATTTAGGCTTGGCTCATTAGTACAATTCATTGCCAATTATGGCCTAACCATTTCCAAATGTTTTGACCACATTACGAATGCCTATTTATGCTATACCACATTTAATCATCACAAAAACATTTCTAACATAAACATGCATGGTTGGTAAGTCATAACCTACAACAAAATGAGCCATGTCTTATGGCAATATACCAAAAAGAATAAGTTTAACATTTAAGCCTTTACATTGGCCAACCAATGACATATAATACCAAGTAACCACAAACCTATACATGCCATTGTAACAAAATAAAAGTATCTATATACCAAAACAGGACAAATAGATAGTGTTGACAATACTCCAACCGTCTTCCAATCTCTACAAGTCTTCGAGCTCTGTAAGATATGGAAAAGAGAGGGGTAAGCATTTACATGCTTAGTAAGCCCGAATAACTGGAAAGTAAACTTACCGATTAATTAGCATACAACCATGTTAGACAACCAATCCAATAAATATACGATAGCCTGCTATTACATGCACTCAAACATCAAGTTAGTCCCATAATAATTCATCATGTAATTTGTCTTAGATGAGCTCATCATCCAACATTTTCATTTCTATACCTCATGTTAATCCCGTTGAGTACCTCAGAAATTTCGATGGATTATCCATTTACCGTCAAGTCATAAGAGTGATCTTCTCAAGTACACACTCCCGCGAACCTCACATCTTATGGTGGGATTACTAGTGCAAGCTAAATCCCCTGCGTAATATAAACTCATTGAGTGTTGTTGGGATTACCAATCCAGCCTAAATCCCTTTTAGTGACAAACGCCTTTAATAAGCTCAGATCTGAATTACCAGTCCAGGCTAAATTTAGACCCTAATCAGATTATCTGTCAAGGCTAAATCCTTAATGCACACATATTCTTTGGAAGGCTCGATCACTCAAGGAGCACCCGTTTGGGCTAGTTCATTCCTATATTTGAGATCAACGGATTACCTGTCTGGGCTAAATCCCTTTTCTAAAACACATGCAGGATCTTAAGTTACGTAAGTCATAGTTTATCCATCGAATTTCCCTTTTTACTTCAACTGAGACATTTATCATCTTGTCATTATTATTATTAACACATTTCACGGATTTTCATGCCATCATTATATACAACTATCACACATTCATAAAAACATGCATTTAGGCATATTATGGGTTTACCTTAAGTTATTCGAACTTACCTGGTATTTGTGTCGGTTTTTGCGTTTCGGTTATTTCGAAACCTTTCGTTTTCCTCGATCAACCTCCGAAATTTGTTCCTCGGGGTCTATAACAATATAAATGAATTATCAATATCTCATATTATTCTTTTCGAGCCTAAATTTCACCCCAACCACAATGATCGTTTTGCCCCTAACCTTTCACATTATTTACGATTTAATCCCTAGGATCATAAAATGATATACATGCAATTCCTTGGTCACCCAAGCCTAGCTGAATGCATTATAAACTCATACTAGCCCACATTTTCCTCTACTTCACATTTCTACCACATATTTTGTACATTTTGCAAAAAGCTCCTTTTAGGGCCTTTTCATGAAAAATCACTTGGGAAAAGATGTTTAACACACATCTAACTTTCATATTCTTCCATAAAACATCAAAGAACAAACATGTCACACATGAGTCACTTTGCATGAACCGCTTAAAATATAGGTATAAATGTAGAGAACATGTTACAAGGATCTCAAAAATACACAGAACATTAAAAACGGGGCTAGGAGTCACTTACTATTGAGTTTGAAAATGTAGAAAACCCTAGCTATGGAGGGCTTGAGAATTTTGGATGGTACAAGGGAGAAGATGGCTAATTTTTGCCTTGATTTACCTTTTTAATTGATTTTATTACCAAATTACCAAAATGCCCCACCTTACTAAACTTCCAAAATTTTCCATTCATGCCCATTTTTGTTCAAAAACTTAGAAACTGGGCAAATTTCTCTTTAAGACCTTCTAATTAATAATCTAAAGCAATTTCATGCAAATTGCTTCTAGAATCCAAGTTTTGCAATTTATTTAATTTGGTCATTATTTCCAATTGAACGCCTTACTCGTAGAATTTCTTCATGAAACTTTAACACATGCATATTTTCATATTCTAGGCCTCATAATAGTTATAAAACAAATATTCCAACGTCGGATTTGTGGTTCCGACGACTAGGCTCTATTTCTAGATGTTACATTTCTCCCCCTTAAGGACTTTCATCCTCGAAAGTCTTACCAGTAAACAGGTTCAGATATTGGCTTCTCATGGTTTCTTCTGGCTCCCATGTAGCCTCTTCCACACCATGTCGATGCCATAAAACTTTTACTAAAGTCACATCTTTATTTCTCAGCTTTTTAACCTCACGAGCCAAAAGCTTGACTGATTCTTCACCATAAGACATGTCCGGTCTAATTTCAATCTCTGTCGGTGAAATCACATGAGACGGGCCTGATCAATATCGCCTTAACATAGATACATGGAACATGTCAAGAATCTTTTCCAGTCCTGGTGGCAATGCCAAATGATAGGCTAATGGTCCAACTCTTTCAATGATCTTGTATGGTCCGATAAATCACAGACTCAGTTTGCCTTTTCGGCCAAATCTAAATATTTTTTTCCATGGAGATACTTTCAAAAATACTCTATCTTCAACTTGAAATTCGATCTCTTTTCTTTTCAAATCAGCATATGACTTTTGCCTATCCGATGTCGCTTTTAAGCAGTCACATATCACTTTAACCTTTTCTTTAGTTTCCTTGATCAGATCAACTTCGTGAATCTGACTCTCTTTGAGTTCTGTCCAATACAATAGAGTTTGGCACTTTCTGCCATACAAGGCCTCATGAGGCGCCATCTTCAAACTCGTTTGAAAACTGTTGTTGTGGGCGAACTCTACTAATGGTAGGTATCTTTCCCAGATGCCCTGAAATTGAGGATGCAACATCGCAACATATCCTCAAGAATCTAAATCATCCGCTCAGACTGACCATCAGTCTGTGGGTGAAAAGCTGTACTAAAGCTCAACCTAATACCCAAGGCTTCTTGTAGTTTCTTCCAGAATCCTGAAGTGAATCTTGGGTCCTTGTCAGAAATAATCGATAGCGGTACCCCGTATAATCTCATAATCTCAGATATAAACAAGTCGGCCAACTTATCAAACGAATAATCTGTCCTTACCGGGATAAAATGAGCCGACTTTGTCAACTTATCCACCACAACCAATATAGCATCTTTCTTTTTCGGGGTCAATGGTAATCCTATCACGAAGTCCATAGTAATTCTGTCCCACTTCCATTCTGGGACCATCACAGGCAGTAACAAACCTGAAGGTACTTGATGTTCAGCTTTGACTTACTGACATATCAAGCATTTCGATACAAATTCGGAGATGTCTCTTTTCATGTCGGTCCACCAGTACATTTTCTTCAAAACTTTGTACATTTTGGTATTTCCAGGATAAATAGACAAACGATTATCATGTGCCTCTTGCAAAGTTCTTTGAATAATTTCATCATTTCTTGGTACGCATACTCTGTCTCTAAACATCAAACATCTATTAGAACGCACCTAAAAATCTGATTTGATGCCCGACTCACATTGAGTTCTTTTAGCTTGCAGGTCACTATCATTAGTCTGAGCATCTAAATTTCTTGAAGAAATGTCGGCCTAGCCTTTAGCTCTACCAATACCGATCCATCATCAAACAATGCCAATCAAGTGTTCATGGCCCTCAATGCAAACAAAGATTTTCTGCTTAGCGCATCGGTGACCACATTCGCCTTTCCCGGTTCATAATCAATAATCAACTCGTAATCTTTAATTAATTCTAACCATCTACGTTGTCTCAGATTCAATTCTTTTTGAGTCACCAAATACTTCAACTCTTGTGGTCTGTGAATATACGAAAAGTCTCACCATATAAATAATGCCTCCGAATTTTCAAGGCAAAAACAATGGCAGCAAGCTCTAAGTCATGAGTCGGATAATTCTTCTCGTGTGGCTTCAACTACCGTGAAGCATAAGCTATTACCTTGCCATTTTGCATAAGCACACAACCCAGACTATTTAAGGAGCATTGCTGTAGAGCACAAAACCTTTTCCCGACTCGGGTAATATTAGAACTGAAACTTGGTATTATATGTCATTGGTTGGCCAATATACCACATTTAATCGTCACAAAAACATTTCTAACATAAACATGCATGGTTGGTAGGTCACAACCTACAACAAAAT
Source organism: Gossypium hirsutum (assembly GCF_007990345.1). Classification (NCBI taxonomy): domain Eukaryota; kingdom Viridiplantae; phylum Streptophyta; class Magnoliopsida; order Malvales; family Malvaceae; genus Gossypium; species Gossypium hirsutum. Next base: position 77,942,804 of record NC_053431.1, on the reverse strand, counting down.
GAGCCATGTCTTGTGGCCATATACCAAAAAGAATAGGTTTAACATTTAAGCCTTTATATTGGCCAGCCAATGACATATAATGCCAAGTAACCACAAACCTATACATGCCATTGTAACAAAATAGAAGTATCTATATGCTAAAACATGACAAATAGATAGTGTTGACAATACTCTAACCGTCTTCCAATATCTATGAGTCCTCGAGCTCTGTAAGACAGGGAAAAGAGAGGGGTAAGCATTTACATGCTTAGTAAGCCCAAATAACTGGGAAGTAAACTTACCAATTAATTAGCATACAACCATGTTAGACAACCAATCCAATAAATATAGGATAGCCTCTTATTACATACTCAAACATCAAGTTAGTCCCATAATAATTCATCATGTAATTTGTCTTAGATGAGCTCATCATCCAACATTTTCATATCTATACCTCATGTTAATCCCATTGAGTACCTCAGAAATCTCGATGGATTATCCATTTACCGTCAAGTCATAAGAGTGATATTCTCAATTACGCACTCCTGCGAACCTCACATCTTACGGTGGGATTACAAGTATAGGCTAAATCCTCCGTAATAGAAACTCATGGAGTGTTGTTGGGATGACCAGTCCAGGCTAAATCCCTTATAGTGACAAACACCTTTAACGAGCTCAAATTTGAATTATCAGTTCAGGCTAAATTCAGACCCTAATTGGATTACCCGTCTAGGCTAAATCCTTATTGTACACATATTCTTCGGGAGGCTCGATCACTTAAGGAACACCCGTCCGGGCTAGATCCTTCCTATATTTTAGATCAACAAGTTATCCGTTCGGGCTAAATCTTTTTTCTGCAACACATGCAGGATCTCAAGACATGCAAGCCATAGTTTATCCATCGAATTTCCCTTTTTACTTCAACTGGGACATTTATCATCTTGTCATTATTATTAACATATTTCAAGGATTTTCATGCCATCATTATATACAAATATCACACATTCATAAAACATGCATTTAGGCATATTATTGGTTTACCTTAAGTTATTCGAACTTTGCTGGTATTTGTGTCGGTTTTTCGCATTTCAGTTATTCCAAAACCTTTCGTTTTCCTCGATCGACCTTTGAAATTTGTTCCTCGGGGTCTATAACAATATAAATGAATTATCAATATCTCACATTATTCTTTTTGAGCCTAAATTTCTCCCTCGAACAAAATGATCGTTTTGCCCCTATCCTTTCATATTATTTACGATTTAATCCCTAGACTCGTAAAATGATATACATGCAATTCCTTGGTTACCCAAGCCGAGTTGAATACATTATAAACTCATACTAGCCCACATTTTTCTCTACTCACATTTCTAGCACATATTTTGTACCTTTTATAAAAAGGTCCTTTTAGGGGCTTTTCATGAAAAATCACTTAGGAAAAGATGTTTAACACACATCTAACTTTTATATTCTCCCATAAAACATCAAATAACAAACATGCCACACATTGGTCACTTTGCATACATGAATCCTATCTTAAAATATAGGTATAAATGGGGAGAACATGTTATGAGGATCTTAAAAATACAAAAAAAAAATAAAAACAGGGCTAAGAGTCACTTACTATTGAGCTTGAAAATGTTGAAAACCCTAGCTATGGAGGGCTTGAGAATTTCGGCTGGTACAAGGGAGAATATGGTTGATTTTTACCTTCATTTCCCTTTTTATTGATTTTATTATCAAATGACCAAAATGCCTCTCCTTACTAAACTTCCAAAGTTTTCTATGCATGCTATTTTTGTCCAAAAACTTAAAAATTGGGCAAGTTGCTCTTTAGGACCTTTTAAATACTAATTTAAAGCAATTTCTTGCAAATTGCTTCTAGAATCCATGTTTTGCAATTTATTTAATTTGGTCCTTATTTTCCAATTGAACGCCTTACTCATAGAATTTCTTCATGAAACTTTAACACATGCATAATTTCATATTCTAGGCCTCAAAATAATCATAAAAAAAATATTTCAACGTCAGATTTGTGGTCCCAAAATAATTGTTTCGACTACGCCCTCTTTCGGGATGTTACACTAGGTTAATCTTAGAATCAACTAAACCATAGCTCTAATATCACTAAATGTAACACCCCTTACCTGAGTCCAAAGCCGAGACTGAGTACGAGGCATTACTAAACTTAAACTCATGCATTCCAACATTTAAAAATCATAAAAACTATCAAATTTGAACCTTTTCAATCCTTATCTAGAATTCCTTATTATGGGCCTACGAGGCCCATAACAAGGTTTAATGATGATTCGAAACTAAACCGGATCCTTTAGAAAACTCTAGAAAATGAATCTTGAAACAATAGCACACGCCCATGTGGAAGGGCTACACGTCTGTGTGGCCTTCTTGACATGGCCATGTTGAAGGCCCGTGTAGTTCACACTGCCTAAGCACATCAAGACATGCCTATATCCCTAACCCGTGTAGAATTAATTACTATTTCAAACCTACATGGGCTTTCACATGGCCTGTCACACGCTCGTGTCCATGGCCCGTGTCCCTCACACAGCCATGACATGCACGTGTCTCAACCAGTGTCCAAAAACCTTGACATTCTGTTTTTGACGTCAACAACCATTTAGGGCCACACGGCCAAGGCACACACCCGTGTACTAGGCCGTGTCCTCTACACGGCTAAGACACACGGTCGTATCTCTGCCCATGTTTTTACTATCATGCATACTGACTTGAAATTTTAAGGAGCAGGGGACACACGGCTGAACAACATGCCTATGGGGTTGACCGTGTGTCGCACACGGCCTAGACACACGCCTGTGTGTCTACCCGTATGGACAAAAACAAGGCTATCTACGAAGCCTTTTTTCCACCCTTACTTACACCAACCTACACAACAACAAATATCTCCAATCCACACAACAATATAAAACTAAATCAACCACAACATGACATTTAAAAGCGGACCAAATATGTACTTGGTCATTCATACATTTTGTTCATCCATAGGAGCATCATAATTTGTAATTATCAATAATGAATATTAGCCATTAACCATGGCCTTATACAAAAGAAGAAAAAGATTTCATCCCAAGTCACATAATTGGCTAACTTAACAATATGACACATAACAAAAGACTCAATCCCTATACATGCCATACTCAAGATAACAAAACTAACTATACCAAAAGCTTCGAGTGATAGTGTGAGGATGCCTCTGATGTTCTTTGATCCACGGGCTAATTTAGAGGCACTACAAGAAAATGGAAAAGAAGAGGGTAAACACAAAGCTTAGTAAGTTGCATTTAAATATCGAAATAACAACAATGTTACCACATGCAATCATACTCCCAATATATCATAACTTACACAAAGAGTAAATGTTCATAACACAACTTACTCATGTTCATTCCTCACTATTCGTACAACAAGAATTGAGTTCACATATCATCAATTTCATATAAGTACTTGTACCACTCACAACATGGTCATAAGCTCTATCATTATGATATAACTCTTAAATTTCCCGTTGAACCATTTAGAATACTCCAAGATAACCACTAAGCCTCAAACATAGGGTACGATGCTGATGCCATATTCCAAACATGGTCTTACACTGGCTCTCACATCTAAGTCGATGCCATGTCCTAGATAGGTGTTACACTACATTGAGGCCGAGCCATGTCCCTAATAGGTCTTACACTATCTCTCACTTATCTGTGTCGATGCCATGTCCCAGAAAGGTCTTACACGGACACACCTCAAGCTGATGCCATGTCCCAGACAGGTCTTACACTAGCTTGCATATCTTGAGGCCGATTCCATGTCCCTGACAGGTCTTACACAGGCTCTCATCTATCAATGTTGTTGCCATGTCCCAGACAGGTCTTACACTAGCACGCATGTCACCCAAATGTCATGGCATGGATATCCAAATTATTCCTAAGGTTCAACTGGGAGTCTCTACTACATCAGTTCTCATCATGCATATTCACAGGAATAATCCAAAATTTATGCCATATTAATTATAAAATACATAAATACAAATAAATTACATTATTTATGTACAACTTACCTCGGTACACAAAATGTAAGCGACTAATTGTATTTAATCCGTTGCTTGGCTTTTCCCCGGTCTAGGTTCGGATTGCATATTTCTTGATCTATAAAAATAAAATTTTACTCATTTAATCATCACATTAATAAAAATATTCTACAATTCACAATTCGGCAAAATGATCGTTTTGCCCTTAGACTTTACAAAAATTATGATTTTGCCCTTACGCTCGTAAATCAATTTTTATCGAGTTTACTCATTAAATAAGCCTAGCCAAACTCTTTTTATACCTATAGCAACTCAAAATTTCAAACATTTCACTCAAATACCACCTATTTTAGAAACGTTACAAAATATCCCATTTAGGTGTTTTCATGAAAACCTCTTTCACAAAAGTTTTTTGTTTAACAACCAAGATTCATTTTCTTCCATAAAATTTCAGTTAACAACATAAATTCTTTCATGTCAAAACCCTAGACTTTCATCCATTTTGCAAAATAGTCTCCTTATTAGAAAGCTCATTCTACAAGGGTCCTAAAAATGCAAAAATCATCAAGAAAGGATATCTAAATCACTTACTTGCAAGGAATATAAGTGGCTGATATTTTTGATCTTTCAAAACACCCTATTTGCTGATATTTTCAGTGGATAATAAGATGAGAAAAATATGATATCATTCTCTCTTTATTTTATTTCATTTCTAGTCAATTTAGTCACCAAAACTCACCTAACTTTGACAACTTTCTTCTTTTTGTCTCTATGGCCGGCCACCACTAATTTAAAAGCCTATTTGCACTTTAAAGACCCCTAATTATGGTTCTCTAGCTATTTAACACATTTGGCTAGCAAAACAAAACTTTTTTCCTTTATGCGATTTAGTCTTTTTTCTCAATTAAGCTCACAAACACTAAAATTAATTCACCAAAATTTTCATGCACTTATATAATCATGCTATGACACATAAAATAATTAAAAAAATAATTTCTCAGACATTGAATTTGTGATTCCAAAACCACTGTTCCGACTAGGCCCAAAATTGGGCTATTACAAATAGTATCGATACTCGTAGAAAAAGTATCAATACCTTTTGTTGCAGGTGAATTTAATGATATGGTATTTTCATCACCAACGACTTTATTCATGTTTCCAACAACCACAACGGTTGGAAACGAATTAGAGAGTATAAATACCATCTTCCAAAGGTCTTACAACAACAAATGAGATCATCAAGCTCAAGCATCAAGCAATACAACCTTAGTGCTTAATTATTTCATACTTTCAGTATACACCCTGGTAAGCCTTCGTTCTTATTCTTGTGCTCAAGTGTATTCTTGTTTATTTGTGCTTAATTGAAAAACATTCTGATCTAGTAAGGATTAATTCTTAGTTTTCTATTTGTATTTACTCTTTAAGAAGGTTTGAGTCTTAAGGTTTGGGTAGAAACCTTGAAAGAGTTACAATCTTAATATTTTGGGTAGAAATATTAAGGGACATTTTAAGATTAAACCTTTTCCTCAAAGCTTATCAAATTAGTGAATTTAGGAATATCTTTAGTTGGAAAGCTAAGATAGTAGAGTAGTAAATTGGGGTCGAACTACAATAAATTGAAGTGTTTATTGTCTCTATCATTTTCTTAGGAACCACAGATTTTTAAAGGCCAATTCACCCCCTCTTGGCGATTTCAAGTTGAGTTACCAAACTAACAGTATGTAACTCATGTGCTTTGATATAAGTAGAGGCCTATTCTCTAAAGATGATCGATCCCATAGTTGGTACGTTGGGTACATGACTTTTGTCTGTCATGACTTTACTAGAAATAATGGAATTCATAACTCGATTAAAGAGTTAACGGTATCCTCTTATTGGCATTATGTGGATTGATAAATATGAAACGTGGCCACAGATTACTTGTTCTCAGATGAGCAATTTATCATAGTCATTTATTGATAGTGATCATATTAATAATTAAGAAGACACAATAGTGACAATGATATAAAATAGGATTTTATTAAGTGAACGGATTTAACTTAAAGGAATCAAGGATATAATATGAGGGAAACACACACATGACGAGGTCATTGGATAAAACAGTTAGATGAATTACTTTCTTAAAGAGTATATGTATGAATACGTCAACCCTGGGTCAATTAAGGCAATAACACATGTATCGAAAAGAGAAAAAGTACCCGTGATAACATCAAGAGAAGAGGCTTCCTCTCGAGCACGTATCACATACATTCTTGCCGGAGCTCGAGCCTCTAGTTTTGCAGCGTCTTTAGTCGCAACTCGACTACCACAGGCACTTCCAGGATATCTTGAAGGTCTACCTCGTGAAATGGGACTACTTGACTTCGGAGCTACTTCCACTTCTTTCTCGATTCACTCTGAGCAGTCCTTGAGAAAGTGGTCAAGAGATCCACATCTAAAACATGCACCGCTATTCACTTGGCACTCTCCGAAGTGAAATTTGCTGCAACTCTAGTACTTCGGCTTTTTATCATCTACACTCCCCACACTAGTTACCATCGAGGAGGAAGACTTTTGGCTTCGTCGTTTAGAGCTTCTCGCTCTACCCGAATATCCTATTGATGAAATGGAGCGTTCATGCTAGCTCCTTGATTTCTTTGTGGGAAACGAGAGTGTTTTACTGCAGGACCTCTTGCTCGGGACTCGGGCCTCTATCCTTGCTTGCTTTCTTTCATTGTTAAGCTCCTTGGCCTTCTTGGCTCAATCAGCCAATGCGGCAAACTCCCGTATTTCCAGGATCCCAATCAACAACTTAATTTCCTCACTCAAACCTTTCTCGAAGCGATTACACATTTCCGACTCAGTTTGGACCCATTCAGTTGCATACTGACTTAGCCTTACGAACTCTTGTTCGTATTCTGTTACAATCTTGCTCCCTTGTTTGAGTTCCAGGAACTCCTTTCGCTTCAAGTCTAGAAACCATTGGCTAATGTATTTCTTCCTAAACTCTGCTTAGAAGAAATCCCAAGTGATATTTTCCTTTGGTGCTACTGAGGATACAATCTTCCACCAATGTTACACAGTATCTTTCAGGAGGGACACGGCACACTTCAAACACTCCTCAGGTGTGCACAACAAATCATCTAACACCCGTGTAGTATTCTCAAGCCAAAACTCGGCTCTTTCGGCATCATCTTCAACTTTAGCTCCAAATTCTTTAGCCTCATACTTTCTAAGCTTATCAATAGGGTCCTTACCAATTCTTACCAATGTCATACCTCATGGCACATCCTCATCAGGTTGGTTAGAGGGCGGGGGAGGTCTTGGTATGTTGGGGTGATTCCTCAAGTAATCCCCAAACCATTCATAAATCATATCAAAGAAGGCAGCTCGGGCCTCTTCCTGGCCTTCATACATAAGCCTTCTACTACTACTAGATACAGCTCGTTGTACGGAAGCTGGAGCATGGCTCTCGGCTCCCTCTGACTCATCTTGTGCTTGATTGGAAAACATTTACTATATTCAAAACAATTTAAACGATTAGGAGATGTCACAATATCAATATTCAAATAATAGCATGTATAGCAAACCTCAATACTCTCTACGGTAGTCCTAGAACTGACTAAACCGTAGCTTTGATACCACTAAATGTAACACCCCTCACCTGTACCCAACGCTGGGATAGGGTTCGAGGCGTTACCGGGATTTCACGTTCATAAACATATTAAATCGAGTCACCAAGTTGCTCTCAAATTAAAAACTTTTCAAATATGTACATATTGTCCCTTAAACAAGTCTTCGAGACCTAAAACATACCCAGAGGCAATGCGGGACAAAACCGAGAACATTTGATAAACTTTGGGCACCTTGGAAAATTTCTCTTACTTTGAAGTGTCACACGCCCGTGCAGTCACCCCTTGTCCAAAACTTGAGCATTCTGTTAAATTCACAAGGCCAAGACACATGCCTGTGTGTCTAGCCCCTATTCATTTAACAGACTTGCAATTTTAGATACAAGGGACGCACGGCCACTGATAAACCATAATTTGTACATAATTTTACCCCATGTTTAAAGCATTTTATGGATGATTTTCCATTAGAATTGGTGAATTCGATGCTCCTAATGCTTTAATTTCATGTTTTAAACTCTGGAGAGCATAGGAGAGCAAAAGGAATGAGAAACGGGCCAAAAACGAAGAAAATGGGCCAAATTACGAGCTCAACATGGCCTAGACTTCCTCACACGAGCATCCTACACGCCCGTGCCATTCTAACAAGCTCGAGCACCGCCTGAAGTAATCGTACACGGGCGTGTCCCTGCCGAACCCAAGTTGAGTCCAATTCGAAAAAGGCTAATTTTGAGGGCTCATAGGCATTCCAAAGCCTATAAGTACACCCTAGAAGAGGAGAAAATGGGGACACACAAAATAGGGAGTAAGGAATTACTCCAAAGAAGCCGATTGATTCATCTCAGAAGCCGGATTCATCATCAAGACTGAAGATCTCTCCTCAATTCCCCTTCAGGAGTTTTGGGTTTTCTTTATGTTTTGTATTTTTCTTATTTAGTTATGAACTAAATCCCCTAAATAGCTAAGGGGAATGAAACCTAAGACGAATCTTGTTATTATTTTCTAAATTGTATGATAAATATTTAACTTGATCTTAATTATGTGTTCTTAATTCTTGTTTTGATATCCCAGGATACTAATTCAAGATAAGCTCTTATTTAGAGGAGGAATAGACCCTGTCTAAGAGTACATTTATCATAATTAAGCGGAGTTGATTGCACGCCTAGAGATAAGGTGACAAGATTTTGCTGGATTAGGGTGAAACCTAATAAGGGGATCCATAGATCGAGTTAATGCAACCCTAGAGTGTTAATTAGAGAAAAGTCTTGGTTATTCAATCTAGGGATTAGACGCTATTAGTCTTGAATAGGGATAATAACATAACTTAGGGATCTCTATGGAACAAGTTAAATGAATAAATCGTCTGATTCAGAGCCAGAATAACAAGTACAGTCTAGGTGGATTTTTCCTTAGGTATTGTCTTCATTCAATCGATTTTTCCAAAAACAATTCTCCAATTCCATTCTCTGTGCGTTCTTAGTTTAGATAATTATTTAATTAAAACAAAAACTCCTTTATTCTTAGGCTAGATAATAAAAAGACAGACATTACTAGTACTTTTAATTCCTTTGGGTTCGACAATCCAATCTTCCTAAAACTATACTACTGTTTGATAGGTACACTTGCCTACATCGCGATAATAGTTAGTTTCAAGAATGATTAATTATAAATATTTAAAACCTATCACGAAATAACGCGATCAAGTTTTTGGCGCCGTTTCCGGGGAACTAAGATATTAGGAACGCTCAATTTTTATTACTTTAGCCATTTATTTTTCTTACAATTTAATTTTATATTATTATTATTACTTACTTACTTATTTACTTTTTCCTTCTCTTGGTAGGTTTTTATAGTTTATGACTAGAAGAAACCCGTCAGGGCTACTACTTTTTGATGAAGAAATCAATCGTATAGTTCGCAGAAATCAAAGAGAAATAAGGCTAAGCTTACGATATACAGAGAACGAGCAAGAAGACGATACTCAACCCCCAATCGAAGAGATGGCTGAAAACCAAGACAATCAGCTACCTCCTGCAATTGCGGCTAATCAAAATCCTGTTCCACGCACTATGTATGATTATGCTAAACCTTATTTAACAGGAACTGAATCAAGCATAGTTAGACCTGCTGTAGCTGCAAATACTTTTGAATTAAAACCTAACACTATTCAAATGATACAACAATTTGTTTAGTTTGATGGTTTGCAGGATGAGGATCCCAACACTTATTTAGCCAACTTCTTAGAACTATGTGATACATTTAAAATTAATGGCGCTTCTAATGATGCCATACGTCTTCGGTTGTTTCCCTTTTCATTGAGGAACAAAGCTAAATAGTGGTTGACCTCGTTACCACGAGGGTCAATTACTACTTGGGAACAAATGACCGAAAAATTTTTACTAAAATATTTTTCGCCGGCTAAAACAGCTAAATTACGTAATGATATCTCTTCTTTTGTGTAGATGGATTTAGAAACACTCTACGACGCATGGGAGAGATACAATGACATTTTGAGAAGATGCCCCTACCATGGGTTACCACTTTGGCTCTAAGTACAAACATTTCACAATGGTCTGAATCCTTCAACTCGGTAAATGGTTGACGCAGCTGCTGGCGGAACCATCAACAATAAAACACCAGAAGATGCCTATGAGTTTATAGATGAGATGTCACTGAAAAACTATCAGTGGCAAGTCATGAGGACAAAGCCAACGAAAACAGCCAGCGTTTACAATATCGATTCAGTCACCATGCTCTCTAATCAGGTAGAACTCTTAAAGAAAAAGATTGATGGTTTTCTTAATTCTTCACAGGTTCACCCAGTAATACAGTACGAAACAAGTGAAGGTGGAACAAAATATTCGGAATACCAAACCTATGGCCACAACATGGATAACGAGCAATTAAACTACATGGGTAATAATCCTCGACCACAAAACAATCCATATAGTAACACTTATAATGCAGGTTGGAGGAACCACCCCAATTTCTCGTGGGGCGGTCAAGGAAATCAAAGACCACAACATCCCCCGGGCTACCAACAACCACCCTACCAACAGGAAAATAAGACAAACGTCAAAGAGATGCTCTCAAAGTTTATATCAGTGTCAGAAACCCGTTTTCAGAACACCGAGATAGCACTTAAAAATCAACAAGTGTCGGTCCAAGGGCTCGAAACTCAGATAGGCCAACTCTCGAAACTAATCTCCGAATGACCACAAGGTAGTTTGCCAAGTAATACCAAACCTAACCCAAGGGAACAACTCAACGCAATTAATATTCAAGATGACAAAGGAGTCATTGAGTCTGAACCAGAACCGAGGCAAGAAACTGTGGTAAGCAAAGGTCAAGGTGAGGTAGATCAAAATACAAACAAACCAGTGACTGTCGAATATAAACCACGTGTGCCATACCCCAACACAACAAGGAAAGACCGCTCAGATGAACAATTTGGTAAATTCCTTAAACTTTTAAAAAATTACATATTAACTTAACGTTTATTGAAGCTCTATCGCAGATGCCAAACGCAATGAAATTTTTAAAGAAACTTTTAGCAAATAAGCGAAAGTTGGACGAGGCGTCACATGTGGAGCCAAACGCAGTTTACTCGGTCATTCTTCAAAATAAACTACCCAACAAACTAAAAGACCCAGGGAGCTTTACTATTCCTTGCTTACTTGGTAGTTTAGATGTTAATCATGCATTAGCTGATCTAGGGGCTAGTATCAACGTCATGCCTTACAAAATGTTTAAGCAACTAGGTCTCGGGAAACCCAAACAGACTAGTATGAGCATTCAATTAGCAGATAAAACTATAAGATTCCCTAGAGGTATTATTAAAGATGTGCTAGTTAAAATCGATAAATTTATATTTCCCGTTGACTTTATTGTTCTAGACATAGAAGAGGATAGCAACACTCCCTTAATTCTAGGAAGGCCCTTTTTAGTAACTGTTAAAACCATCATTGATGTTGGCACAGGTGAACTCACACTCCGGGTGGGAGATGAAACAATCACCCTTCAAGCTCGCAATTTTGGCAACACATCAGGAATTGAAAGTGATCATTTAAACCATTCTACTAAAACTAACAATATGGTGCAACCTACTTTGCAGAAAATGAGTCTGAAGGAAGCTCACGAGTCGTTCTCAAGCACTAGTGGAGGACCTATTCATGAAGATCGAAGATTATAAATCGAGGAACTCGATGAATGGCGGGCGCACAAACCAAGAACACCTGACAAACCGAAACTACGCCAAAATGAGCCCGATACCTCTCCAAATCAACTTAAGGTTGGTGATAAGGTCTTATTAGAGCCGCAGATCCCCACATTGTCACTACCACACCGAATGAGGAAATCTCTCTGACGGTACTCAGTATTTTTCCATTCGGCACAGTGGAGGTGAGTCATCCCAAGTTCGGCACTTTTAAGGTAAACAACACCCGATTAAAACCTTATTTTGATAAGATTGATAGCAAGAATAAGGAGTATAAACTCCTCAAACCACCATGACCATTCACTGGAGAAGTAAGTTGAGCTTAGACTATAAATAAGCGCTTCTTGGGAGGCAACCCGAGCACTAACAATAATAATTTCTTTAAATTTTGGTATTTAACTCCTAACTTGCTAATAGAAATCTTGAATACAGGTGTTTCCACAGAGACACGGCCAAGCAAACGGGTGTGCTTAAGGCCGTGTGAAAACAAGGCAAAAGATTTCCCCAACACGGGCTACGATTAAATGCCACGGCCGTACGATATGGCCGTGGTTGAGCCTGCCAAAACAACACGGGCGTGCGACACGCCCATGTGGAAGAACCGCGATCAAGCCTGCCAAAACAGCACGGGCGTTCGACACGACCATGTGGAACACCCGTGGTCGAACCTGTTAAATTAACACGAGTGTGGGGCTTGCACACATGGGCGTGGGAGAAGCGAACGAAGCTAGACACGATCGTGCGACAAGGCCGTGTGAACCCACACTCCCGAGGAACACGGGCGTGTACTAAATGTCAGATGCGCCCAAATATGAAATTCACGAATCACACGGGCTGAAATTGGGGAACACAGGCGTGTGCCATGGCCGTGTGCCCCAAAATCTATAAATATCCTGCACTATTCACTTTCTTCCCCATTCAAAAACCCTAACCCTAGCCGCTGCAACTCCACACGGCCTCCCTGCCACACCTGTGCGCCGCCTCCAACTTCATTTTTAACACTCAATCTCTCTCCTTTAGTATTTGTTTACTCCTTTCACTTCTATTTTACTTATTACTAATGCTTATTATTAGCATAATCTTCATTGCTTTCAAACTATTTTTCATTTTCTCATTGTTTTATCATTTAATTTGCATTCTTAGGTTAGTTATTATACATTTCATGTTAAATCAAGTTATTAGGGAAAGCTTGTAACACCCCATACCCGAAACCGTTGCCGGAGTCGAACACGAGGTGCTAACGAACTTAATTCATTTAAATATTTTCCAGACAAGCTGGCTAACTGCATCACATTCACTTAAAAATTCGTATCTTGAGTTCTGAAACTCGAAATCCAATTCCGCAAATTTCTCCTGAAACTAGACTCATATATCTATCTACTAAAATTTTTTCACAATTTTTAGTCGGTCCAATTAGTACAGTTTATTAGTTAAAGTCTCCCCTGTTTCAGGGTTCGACTGCTCTGACCTCTGTGTATTACGAACCAGATATCTCCCTGTACAGAGATTCAATGACTATGCAATTTGTCCCTAATAAAAGTAGACTCAATAAGGAATCTTTACATATAAAGTATGACTTCTAATTATCTTTTTAGAATTTATGGTGAATTTCTAAAGTCGGAACAGGGGATCCAGAAATCGTTCTGGCCCTGTTTCACAAGATTTTAAATATCTCATACAATATAACTCATATTCTTGTTTTACTTCTTCCATGTGAAAATAGACTCATCAAGCTTCGATTCCATAATTTATCCATTATTTAATTCCATTTCTACTATTTTTAGTGTTTTTTCAATTTCACATCACTACTGCTGTCTGCCTCTATTATTAGAGTAAATTTTTCCTATTAGAGTAATTTAACATGCATATCACCAAGTATGATCATGACTAGCCATACCAAAGGCTAATCATTACCAAGCATTTCCTTACTACTCAATAACCATATCATGAGTGTAACACCAGAAATGATTAGCCATGACAAACGGCATAATAATCAAATAGACTTTAACTGTTACTTATAACTAAGTATCATAAGACCAAATCCAAATTAACATTTATGCCATTTTCGCATGGCTAAAAGTATACATACCAAAGTTCAAACAAAACATAATAGCCTATACATGCCGAAATGTTCTCTTAGGCCAACTAAGAAGAAGATACCAAAAAGTTGCAAGCTGGTGTGATGACTTCGACGGTGGTCCCGAGCACACAAAAATGGATCAAAGGAACCTAAATAAGTGACAAATAAACAAACCAAATGAGTATATAACTCAGTAAGTCATAAGCATTACATACCGTATAATTATAAGAGATCATAAGAGAAAGCAAATAATACAAAATCAGTTACTCCAACTATACCGAACTATGCTATCATTTCTTAGAATTTCGATTCAATCTCATGCCAAGTCCTACAATCAAATCAAACACCAAAACAACCCAATTGATTTAGACCCGATCCCTCAAAGCATGGAATTATGATGCACTGGATAAATTTGTACCTACTCAGTACATGCCTCAAGTTTGATACTTTAGTTACTAGTTCTACCACTTCGTTCTTTCACGCACATTTTATATTATCAATCAAATTTGCACACATAGTGCTCGTCACACTCGCACACATAGTGCCATAGCACACCGCACACTCAGTGCATTGGATTTTCTCTCATACTTCAACACCCAAATCGGCACACATAGTGCTACTTAATTCCGCACACATAGTGCCATATGTTAACTCATTTTGATAAGGCAATTTACTTAATTCAAATAGCACATATGGTCATATTAATAAATAGGAAAATTATTCCAAGAGAACACCTAACAAAAGGAATCCTTTTATGATTCACTAATATTATTTATATACAAGCTAATCAACCTTACAGGAGTGCTTAAGGACTTACCTTATATTGGATGAAATGATTCCCAATCGACTACTCGATTATCTTTGCTTTGCCTTTGTTTGATTCTCCCCCTTTGATTTCTTGATCTAGAATAAATACATTTAGTAGTTTAATTATCTTGCTGGATACTTATGTGTATAATTTAATGGTTTTCACTCCATTTCACAACTATCCTTGTTCAAAATATTAAAACCTTAACCAATATTCGATTAATGCTTCAAGGCCGAATGTATTATCACTATTAAGATAACCCAAGTATTTTTAATTCTAATATACAACATCATGAATCGACTCAACCTTATAAGCCAATATTACTCCTTCAATCGATTATAGAGAGTTAAAAATATTATCACAAACATATACACCTATATGGTCGAATATACCAAATTAAATTTAACCTTACTTATGTAATTACCTATAAGTTATTATACATCAAATTTCATACATTTAACCTTTTAATGCCTATTAACCATTCTTTTGATCTTAACCTAAAATGACAACTCCCATACTCAACATTTCAACCGAATTATCCCTATCACCCGAACTAAAATTCACACCTTAACTTCATACATTTTTATTATGACTTTCATAATTCATTCGGCCCCATCAAAGGACCATTTAACATACAAGGAAAATAATCATAGAGAAAGAAATTAACATTCTAATTAGACTCAATATAACCGAATGTACCAAGTGCTACTAACCTACTTATTCAAAAATCTTCATTCCATACTATCATCCCTCTTTTATCCCATACAACATGAAAATAACCTCCAATGCTAACACTTAGATTCACGGCATGATGCCCAAACCACCATAAAAGCTCCAACTTTCTTGACATTACCAAGAGTGCATCCAATTATTAACTTAACCTATCATAAAACTAAATCAACAATTCAAAACTTACCTCTTACTAGCTAAAGAAGAATGCCGAATTGCTTTTGGTAAGTTCCCCTTATTTCTTCATCTTTGTTTTGGCTTTTAGAGAAGGAGAAGATGAGCAGCGTTTCTCTCTTTTTTTTTTAATTCCTTTTATTAGAATTCTTTATATCATTTGTTAACTAAAAAAATTATATTAAGTTAGAATTGGTGGAGCATCATCATGTCTTGGCCAGCCACTATGTATATTATGGGTAAATTGACACGCAAAACCAATCTTTTTAATACATGGACTAATAGACCATTATAAAATTAACCTATCACATTTCTAAAGTGTTTCATATAAGTCCATTTTAATAAATTCACTTAAAAATGACCAAATTAATGCATGAAACTTTCACACATGCATTTACTCACATCATGAACACAGAATATAACTTTTAATTATTTATAAAACTCGGTTTTTGTGGTCCCGAAACCACTTTCCGACTAGGGTCTAATTAGGACTGTCGCAACTCTCCCCCAGATAAGGAATTTTCGTCCCCGAAAATCTTACCAGTGAGCAAATTAGGATATCGATCCTTCATAGAGTCCTCAAGTTCCCAAGTAGCTTCTTCGACCCCGTGTTTATGCCATAGTACCTTCACTAATGGGATTTTCTTATTTCGCAATTCTTTTACTTCACGGGCCAAAATACGAATTGGTTCTTCTTCATAACTCAAATCAGATTGAATCTCCACCTCAGATAAATTAATTATATGCGATGGATCAGATCTATAACGTCGAAGCATTGAGACATGAAAAACGTTGTGAATCTTTTCAAGTTCCGGGGGTAAAATCAATCGGTATGCAACTGGCCCAATTCGTTCAGATATTTCATACGGCCCGATGAACCTCGGACTCAATTTGCCCTTACGGCCAAATCTCAGCACCTTTTTCCAAGGTGAGACTTTAAGAAACACTTTGTCTCCAACCTGATATTCAATGTCTTTTCTTTTTAAATCTGCATACGACTTCTGACGATCTGAAGCGGCTTTCAAACTTTCACGAATCACTTGAACTTTCTGCTCAGCATCCCTAATCAAATCAACCCCGAAAATTTTACTTTCACTAAGTTCGGTCCAAAACAACGGTGTACGGCATTTACGACCGTATAAAGCCTCGTAAGGTGCCATCTTAATACTTGATTGAAAACTATTGTTGTAAGCGAACTCAATCAAAGGTAAATACCGTTCCCATGAACCACTAAACTCAAGGATGCAACATCTCAACATATCCTCGAGTACCTGAATTACCCGTTCGGATTGACCATCGGTCTGGGGATGAAAAGCGGTGCTAAAATGCAACCTGGTACCCAATGCTTCTTGCAATTTCAACCAAAATCGCGATGTGAATCTCGGATCTCTATCTGACACAATAGAAATAGGTACTCCATGTAACCTTACAATCTAGGAAACATACATTTCAGCTAGCTTGTCAAGGGAATAATCCGTACGTACAGGAATAAAATGAGCCGATTTTGTTAGTCTATCAACAACAACCCAGATCGCATCTTTCTTGCTTGACGACAATGGCAACCCAGATACAAAATCCATCGTGACTCGATCCCATTTCCATTTGGGTATCATGATCGGCTGAAGTAACCCTGAAGGCACTTGATGTTCCGCTTTCACTTGTTGACATATCAAACACTTCGAAACAAAGTTAGAAATGTCTCATTTCATACCAGGCCACCAAAACTGACGTTTTAGATCGTTGTACATCTTTGTACTACCCGGGTGGATTGACATGCGGCTACTATGAGCCTCACTTAAAATCAAAGAAATAAGTTCAGAATTTCTTGGAACACACAGTCGACTTCTGAACCTCAAACAATCGTCATCATCAATTTTAAACTCTGATTCCACATTTAAAACACATTCAACTCGTTTAGCAACCAATTCACTGTCAACTTTCTGGGATTCACGTATTTGATGAATCAATAATGGTTTGGCCTTTAATTCTGCTACCAACACATTATCGAGTGAAACGGACAGGCGTACATTCATTGCTCGCAAAGCAAACAGTGATTTACGACTTAAGGCATCGGCAACCACGTTAGCCTTTCCCGGATGATAGTTGATGACAAGCTCATAATCTTTCAACAACTCGAGCCAACGTCTTTGTCGCAGATTCAAATCTCTTTGAGTCATAAAGTATTTGAGGCTTTTATGATCCGAATATATATGACACCTCTCTCCAAACAGGTAGTGTCGCCAAATTTTCAAAGCGAAAACAATGGCAGCTAATTCAAGATCATGGGTTGGATAGTTTTTCTCATGTGGTTTCAATTGTCTCGACGCGTAAGCTACTACTCGACCTTCTTTCATTAATACGCAACCCAGCCCAAGCAAAGATGCATCACTGTAAATGAAAAACTCTTTACCGGATTCAGGCTGCACAAGCACTGGAGCTTCAGTCAAATAAGTTTTCAACTGATCGAAACTTTTCTGACATTTTTCTGACCATTCAAACCTAACATCTTTCTGAAGTAGTCTCATTATTGGTGTGGCTATCATCAAGAAATCATTTACAAACCGTCTGTAGTAACCAGCAAGCCCCAAAAAGCTTCGGACTTCAGTAACATTTCTCGGGGTTTCCACTCAAGTATGGCTGAAATTTTGCTCAGATCGACTCGAATTCCCGATGCAGATACTACATGTCCTAAAAAGCTAACTTCTCTCAACCAGAACTCACATTTACTGAACTTAGCATACAACTGCTTATCCCGTAATATCTGTAACACTAATCTCAGGTGTTCAACGTGTTCAGTTTCATCATGTGAATAAATCAAGATGTCATCTATAAACACAACTACAAACCAGTCCAAATACTGCCTGAAGATTCGGTTCATCAAATCCATAAATACTGCAGGGGCATTAGTGAGCCCAAACGGCATCACTAAAAACTCGTAGTGACCGTATCTCGTCCTGAAAGTAGTTTTAGGTATATCTGAGTCTCGAACTCGCAACTGATAATAACCCGATCCCAAATCTATCTTTGAAAACACTGAGGCTCCCTTCAATTGATCAAACAAATCATCAATACGCGGTAATGGATATTTATTCTTTATTGTCACTCTATTCAACTGACGATAGTCGATGTACAACCTCATGGTTCCATCCTTCTTTTTCATAAACAATACTGGTGCACCCCATGGTGAAAAACTCGGTCGAGCGAATCCTCTATCTGTCAACTCTTGCAACTGAGCTTTCAATTCCTTTAATTCGGTTGGTGCCATACGGTACGGCGCTATCGAAATGGGTGTAGTCCCAGGTACAAGTTCGATGCCAAATTCTACTTCTCGAACGGGTGGTAATCCCAGTAACTCCTCAGGAAAAACATTTGGATACTCACGAACCACTGGTACCGTTTCAAGTTTCTTTTTCGACTCTTTGCGATCAAGTACATACGCAAGATATGCTTCACTCCCCTTTTTCATATATCTCTGAGCGATCATCGAGGATATTATTTCTAGAACTCCGTTCAAGTCAGTAGAGTCAACTCGGACTATCTCATTATTTGCACACCTCAAATCAATGGTCTTTCTTTTGCAGTTCACCACTGCATCATGCACGGTCAACCAATCCATACCGAGAATAACATCAAATTCATCAAACGGTAAAAGCATCAAATCGACTGAAAAACAGGAATCTCGGATCATCAGAGGACATTTCTTACACACTTTGTCAATAAGTACATATCGACCCAAGGGGTTTGACACTCGAATTACGAACTCAGTAGACTCAACAGGTTGAGTCTTACTGGATGCTAAAGTCTCACATACATATGAATGAGTAGAGCCAGGGTCAATCAATGCAATCACATTAGTATCAAAGAGAGTGAAAGTACCAGTGTTAACATCAGAGGAGGATGCCTCCTCTCGTGTGCGGATGGCATATGCTCTAGCGGGAGCACGAGTCTCAGATCGAACAGCCGTATCAGAAGTCCCTCTCTGGCCACCACCCCTACCTCCTGAAATTCTCGGCGGTCTACCTCTAATCGTTGTTCCACTAGGTCTTGCACCTTGCATCTTATTTTTCTCATCAAGTTTCGTGCAATCTCTAATGAAGTGATCCTTCGAACCGCATCTGTAACAGGCCCTGTTAGTAGACTTACCCGAACATTCACCTACGTGTCGTCTTCCACATTGTGGACATTCAGGTTTTTCTTGACGATTGTTACCCACATTAGCAACCGAAGTAGCTCGAGAGTTCGTTGATGGTCGCTCTCTAATAGAAATTCCTGCAGTCGTCTTCGATTTATTAGCATCTTCCCTGAACTTCTTTACAGCCGAGAATGAAGTTTTACCCGCCAATCTTTTACGGAAGTCTCTAGTTTCAAATTCAGCCTTCTTTTTCTCCTTTCCAAGTTCTTCTGCGTTGCAAGCTCGTACAACTAGTGTTACAAATTCATTTATCTCCAAAGTACCCATTAGTAGCTTTAAATCTTCAATCAATCCTTCTTCAAATCTTTTACACATAGCAATTTCATCAGCTACACACTCCCGAGCATATCGACTGAGTCTTACAAACTCACGTTCGTATTCAGATACCGTCATACGGCCTTGCTTAAGTTCCAAAAACTCTTTACGTTTTTGATCGATAAACCGTTGACTAATATACTTTTTTCGAAATTCCATCTGGAAGAAATCCCAAGTAACTCGTTCCTTCGGGACTATAGTAATCAAGGTTCTCCACCAATAGTAGGCTGAGTCTCGTAATAAAGATATGGCACACTTTAAACACTCATCAGGTGTGCAAGACAGCTCATCAAAAACCCAGATGGTGTTATCAAGCCAAAAGTCGGCCCTTTCAGCATCATCAGTAGCTATGGCTCGGAATTCCTCGGCCCCGCGCTTCCTAATCAAATCCACAGGAGGTTTACTCGGCCTTACAGGATCAGTATCTGGTGGTATTATAGGCACTTGAGGCGAATTATTTAAATTCGGGAATGGTTGAGCAGTCGAGTTAGTTCGGGCATATTGTGCGACCCACTCATTCATCGTGGTAAAGAAGGCTTGTTTTGCCCTATCATCTTGATTATTCGCAGATGATTGAGGTTCAACAGGTAGTGTCCCTTGCGCAGGAGCATCCGCTAAGGTTCTCTCTAGATTGGGTTCCATTTACTAATCAAAACAAAAATTTTGACCGTCAGAAGTCATCACACTATCAAATACTAACATTAAGGCATGTATAGCTAGACTCATACGCGCTACGGTAGTCCTAGAACCGACTAAACCATAGCTTTGATACCAAAGAAAATGTAACGCCCCATACCCGAAACCGTTGCCGGAGTCGAACACGAGGTGCTAACGAACTTAATTCATTTAAAAATTTTCCAGACAAGCTGGCTAACTGCATCACAGTCACTTAAAAATTCGTATCTTGAGTTCTGAAACTCGAAATCCAATTCTGCAAATTTCTCCTGAAACTAGACTCATATATCTATCTACTAAAATTTTTTCACAATTTTTGGTCGGTCCAATTAGTACAGTTTATTAGTTAAAGTCTCCCCTGTTTCAGGGTTCGACTGCTCTGACCTCTGTGTATTACGAACCAGATATATCCCTGTACAGAGATTCAATGACTATTCCGTTTGTCCCTAATAAAAGTAGACTCAATAAGGAATCTTTACATATAAAGTATGACTTCTAATTATCTTTGTAGAATTTATGGTGAATTTCTAAAGTCGGAACAGGGGATCCAGAAATCGTTCTGGCCCTGTTTCACAAGATTTTAAATATCTCATACAATATAACTCATATTCTTGTTTTACTTCTTCCATGTGAAAATAGACTCATCAAGCTTAAATTTCATAATTTATCCATTATTTAATTCCATTTCTACTATTTTTAGTGTTTTTTCAATTTCACATCACTACTGCTGTCTGCCTCTATTATTAGAGTAAATTTTTCCTATTAGAGTAATTTAACATGCATATCACCAAGTATGATCATGACTAGCCATACCAAAGGCTAATCATTACCAAGCATTTCCTTACTACTCAATAACCATATCATGAGTGTAACACCGGAAATGATTAGCCATGACAAACGGCATAATAATCAAATAGACTTTAACTGTTACTTATAACTAAGTATCATAAGACCAAATCCAAATTAACATTTATGCCATTTTCGCATGGCTAAAAGTATACATACCAAAGTTCAAACAAAACATAATAGCCTATACATGCCGAAATGTTCTCTTAGGCCAACTAAGAAGAAGATACCAAAAAGTTGCAAGCTGGTGTGATGACTTCGACGGTGGTCCCGAGCACACAAAAATGGATCAAAGGAACCTAAATAAGTGACAAATAAACAAACCAAATGAGTATATAACTCAGTAAGTCATAAGCATTGCATACCGTATAATTATAAGAGATCATAAGAGAAAGCAAATAATACAAAATCAGTTACTCCAACTATACCGAACTATGCTATCATTTCTTAGAATTTCGATTCAACCTCATGCCAAGTCCTACAATCAAATCAAACACCAAAACAACCCAATTGATTTAGACCCGATCCCTCAAAGCATGGAATTATGATGCACTAGATAAATTTGTACCTACTCAGTACATGCCTCAAGTTCGATACTTTAGTTACTAGTTCTACCACTTCGTTCTTTCACGCACATTTTATATTATCAATCGAATTTGCACACATAGTGCTCGTCACACTCGCACACATAGTGCCATAGCACACCGCACACTCAGTGCATTGGATTTTCTCTTATACTTCAACACCCAAATCGGCACACATAGTGCTACTTAATTCCGCACACATAGTGTCATATGTTAACTCATTTTGATAAGGCAAATTACTTAATTCAAATAGAAAATATGGTCATATTAATAAATAGGAAAATTATTCCAAGAGAACACCTAACGAAAGGAATCCTTTTATGATTCACTAATATTATTTATATACAAGCTAATCAACCTTACAGGAGTGCTTAAGGACTTACCTTATATTGGATGAAATGATTCCCAATCGACTACTCGATTATCTTTGCTTTGCCTTTGTTTGATTCTCCCCCTTTGATTTCTTGATCTAGAATAAATACATTTAGTAGTTTAATTATCTTGCTGGATACTTATGTGTATAATTTAATGGTTTTCACTCCATTTCACAACTATCCTTGTTCAAAATATTAAAACCTTAACCAATATTCGATTAATGCTTCAAGGCCGAATGTATTATCACTATTAAGATAACCTAGTCTCAAGTATTTTTAATTCTAATATACAACATCATGAATCGACTCAACCTTATAAGCCAATATTACTCCTTCAATCGATTATAGAGAGTTAAAAATATTATCACAAACATATACACCTATATGGCCGAATATACCAAATTAAATTTAACCTTACTTATGTAATTACCTATAAGTTATTATACATCAAATTTCATACATTTAACCTTTTAATGCCTATTAACCATTCTTTTGATCTTAACCTAAAATGACAACTCCCATACTCAACATTTCAACCGAACTATCCCTATCACCCGAACTAAAATTCACACCTTAACTTCATACATTTTTATTATGACTTTCATAATTCATTCGGCCCCATCAAAGGACCATTTAACATACAAGGAAAATAATCATAGAGAAAGAAATTAACATTCTAATTAGACTCAATATAACCGAATGTACCAAGTGCTACTAACCTACTTATTCAAAAATCTTCATTCCATACTATCATCCCTCTTTTATCCCATACAACATGAAAATAACCTCCAATGCTAACACTTAGATTCACGGCATGATGCCCAAACCACCATAAAAGCTCCAACTTTCTTAACATTACCAAGAGTGCATCCAATTATTAACTTAACCTATCATAAAACTAAATCAACAATTCAAAACTTTCCTCTTACTAGCTAAAGAAGAATGCCGAATTGCTTTTGGTAAGTTCCCCTTATTTCTTCATCTTTGTTTCGGCTTTATTTTTATTAGATTTTAGAAATTTTATTTTTTAATTATTAATTTTGGTTATTTCTTTTTGAGTAATTATTCTTCCTAATATCCACTAAAAAGTTCTTGATTTTATCACAGTTATATATAGCTCTTAAGCTCATCGTCACATAGGAACTAAAACTCCACCAGGAAAGGTTCTCCACGACTGCTATGTCCTGATCGACCACAACCATAGCTACCACTAGATATAATATTCTTTTGGCGTAGGACTTATGGACTAATGAACCTCTACGATAGCCGGAGTATCCTCCTCCACTCTTGAACCGATTACTCTCCAAAACTCTAGTTCGAGGAATTCATCATACAGGAAGTTTCACTTCTCTCCCTATCTTATTTTTATATTCTATAATACCTATCTTTGTACTTTGAGGGCAATGTACATCTTAAGTGTAGGGGGCATTCATGTCATTATCAGAAAAATCCTTGAATGATTACCTTATTCTCTTGAAAAGCTCTCATATCATATTTAGGATAAAGTTTAATTGATTTATGATTTTGATTGATATATCTTGAATTAAAACATAGGGATTTATGCATTGATTGTTCAAACTTTAAGGCATTAGAGAATCAAGCATGATAAGTTAATTTTTAAGAATTTAAAATTATAGGTTGTTTCCCCAAGTCTAGGTATTACTTTGAATTGGAATTCACGAGTCTTAATAACAAAAAGCCATAATTTTTTGTGAGATTTTTGGGCCTTTTGAGCATATATTAATCCTTTCATGCTCACTTTTATTATTGCTTTGAGTGCGTCAGTATTGAACTGTCATTATAGAACTTGCTTGATTATGTATGTTGAGACCACACCATTTGATTTGATATTTCAAAATGATTAAGGCACTTAGGATTAATCCACTCATGCAATGAAAAGCATACCTCCACGATTAACCCCTAGTAAACCCTCTTGTGCCTAACAAGTCATTCCTTGTATTAACCTCAATATTAACCCTTAACCCATTATTGTTGAAATCTCCTAAATTAATTTGATTCCTATTTTTGTTGAGATTTGAGTTGAAGAAATTGCTTAGCTATGTCTTGTTTGTAATAACTTAGTCTATAAATATTTAACTTGTTCTTAAAAAAAACTATGTATACTTATCTGTAATTTCATATTCTGAAAAGAAGCTCTGTTGTACGCAAGTGAAGATTAACTCTTTTTCTAGTTAGGAAATTTTTCAATTCAATCTCGATTCTAACCCTTTCTTTCAGCTTGTGACCATACCCCCTAACCAAGCCTCACTTCAACCTTCTAAAGACCTTTTGATTGATGTATCTTCTTAAATTATAGTGGTGGAGATTTGATTTTCATGCAAGCCTATGGTAATGACTTTTCATTATTGACTATTGAGTGCTTCATTTATTGTCCTTAAACACCTCGAGTGATTTGAGTGAATCTTCAGTGAGGATGTGAAACTCCTTGATATTCTGAATCAAAGGCAATTACTCAGATGAGGAGAGACACCTATGTTTGCATGATTAAATACTCAACTCAGAATGTTTGAAA
This sequence comes from Gossypium hirsutum, assembly GCF_007990345.1. Lineage (NCBI taxonomy): Eukaryota > Viridiplantae > Streptophyta > Magnoliopsida > Malvales > Malvaceae > Gossypium > Gossypium hirsutum. The sequence goes on along the minus strand of NC_053431.1, from coordinate 77,917,634 downwards.
CTTTTATGTTCTTTTAGTTGAAATTCTCAATGTATGATTACTTATGGATTAATTTGAGATATTATCGATAGAAATTATAAGTTGAGAAGAATTTATTTTGATTATGAGTTGAGAAATTTTCTTGAGGACAAGCAAATGCTTAAGTGTGGGGGTATTTGATAAACCGTAATTTATACATATTTTTACCCCATGTTTAAAGCATTTTATGGATGATTTTCCATTAGAATTGGTGAATTCGATACTCCTAATGCTTTAATTTCATGTTTTATACTTAGGAGAGCATAGGAGAGCGAAGGAACGAGAAACAGGCCAAAAACGGAGAAAATGGGCCAAAGTACGAACTCAACACGGCCTAAACTTCCTCACACGGGCATCCCACAAGCTCGTGCCATTCTAACAGGCTCGAGCACGACCTGAAGTAATCGCAGACAGGCGTGTCACACGGGCATGTCCCTACCGAGCCCAAGTTGAGTCCAATTCAGAAAAGGCTAATTTTGAGGGCTCATAGGCATTCCAAAGCCTATAAATACACCCTAGAAGAGGAGAAAATGGGGACACACAAAATAGGGAGTAAGGAATTACTCCAAGGAAGCCGATTGATACATCTCAGAAGCCAGATTCATCATCAAGACTGAAGACCTCTCCTCAATTCCCCTTCAGAAGTTTTGGGTTTTCTTTATGTTTTGTATTCTTTATTATTCTGAGATGTTTCCTTATTTAGTTATGAACTAAATTCCCTAAATACCTAAGGGGAATGAAACCCAAGACTGATCTTGTTATTATTTTCTGTGTGACACCCCTAATTTGACCCTAGTCGAAAAGTGGTTTTGGGACCACAAAATCGAGTCATAAAAATAATTAGCCGTCATATTTTATGACTATTATATGTGAATACGAATGTGTGAAAGTTTTAAGCTTTGATTTAGTAAATTGCATGTGAATTTAGTCAATAGGACTTATGTGTGACACTTTTGAAATGTGATAGGTCAAAACATAAGGATCTATTAGTGCATGAAATAAAAAGGGTGGACTTGCATGTCAATTTCCCCCCTAATTAGTAGTGGCCGGCCATGAGCATGAGAGTGGACAAAATGTTATGGGGTGAAACATGTTGGAAACATGTTGTGTTAGTGTGTTATGGGAGAAAGAATATAATAAAAGTTAATGAAATAAATGAAAAAACATGTTTGAGGTGAAAATAACAAGGCCATTTTCTTCTTCTTCTTGCCGTGAGTTGAGAAAGAAAATAGAAACCTTTGAGCTTAGGGCATTCGGCAAAAGAAGGCTTCAAATAAGGTAAGGTTCATGTTATTTTCTTTGAAAAGTTGTGAATTTTGGTTGGTTTTGAAGCTTGCAACAAGACCCATGTGAAAATTTTTGTGTTCATGAAGCATGTAGCAATCGGTCATGAGCTTAATGGGGTATATTTTGTATGTTTGATGATTTTGGGAGGATAATTGATTCTAGTTGAGTATGAACAAACTAAATGTGCTTGATGGCTCAAATGAGCTTGGAAAGTTGGCCAATGTTGTTTAAGTTCATGAATTAGGGCATAATTTCATTCGGCCATGGAAATTGAGCATGGAAAAAAAAATCTGGTGTGGGATATATGAAGCTGAAATTTTAGTTTGAAGTGTGGTAATTGTGTTAAAGATGAACATTAAACCTTAAAGCATGATTTAGTTTAACCAAGGGAGAACTTGTATATTTGTAGGAGGGCATGTTTGAACGTGTATTGATAATTGATTTTGAAGGTTCAGCTTTATGCCTTGATAGTTGGTTTGAAGTATATGATGCCTTGGTATAAATATATGTGCATTCGGTTACCTTCATAACATGCATTTAAAGTGTCCTTTGGATGCAATTGCTTATGCACTTGAGGGGATATGAGTTAATTTTCTTTATGGCAAATTTGGATAAGAAGCTAACTAATAATATGCTAAGGTAGTCATGTGGATAATCGGCTTTGTGAATATTATTAAAGGTGTAATTAGTTATATGCATAGGTCATCGGAAAAATTGACCACATAACTAGTATATGTATATAAGGCGACATGGTGATACCTAGGTAAATGTATTTGGGATGGTTTTTATGAAATACCGAATGTGTGCAGATGTATCGAGGTGTTGCCTTATGTATGAGTGTCATTGAGAAGATTTACCTTGTTGTTTTTAATGATATAACAAGGTGATTAAAATAGTTTAAATTTTGTTAATTAAGCTCAAGAGCATAGAGGGGCAATTTTGGATAAAAAGAAAGTAAACGAATAGCCGTGGATATCTAGTCGTCGACCACTTCCGAGGTATGTTTTAAGTGATTAAACGTTGAGTAAATTCAATCATAATAGGACATAATGAGTTGATTTAATAAGATATGATGTGGCCATGATATGTCTTAAACTCAAATGGTAAGTTCATATGTGTTTGGACTTGGAAATTTAAGAGCAAATTGTAATAATTTGCTTTGGACAGCAGCAGTAACGTGATTTTAGAAAATCACTATAAATTGTTGGTGTGGAATTATAGGCTGAATAAAATATGTAATCAAAGCTTATTTAGTCTAGTTTCTTATAAAAGAGATCGTGGAAGCAAATAAATTTCCTATAAAGAGATATTTAAAGTTGTGTGGGACAGTGTCAGAATGACTCCGAAATCCCCTGTTCTATTTTTAGAAAATCATTATAAATTGTACAAAAATGGTTATAAGATAAAATTTATATGCTTAGACTCCTTAATGAGTCTAGTTTCAAATGAAATCAAATAGAACACATTATCAATTCTGTACAATGAAAAATTTGATTCGTAGTGAAGAGTGGTCAGATTAGTCAAACAGTGAAACAGGGGAAACTTTAAGAAAAATCTGGTATTGATTGGCCAAACCTAAAATTCTGGAAATTTTATGGATGGAAGATATACGAGTATATATTTAGGAAAAATTAACGGCAAGTGATAGGGAGTTTTGTAGCTCCGGTTATAAATAATTTAGTGACCATTGCTCAGGAAAATAGCTCGTAGTGAATATGTAATTTTGTTGTAAACATGGATAAAACTTGTTTTAGTTGCTCATAAGCTATTGATTAAACCCATACTTGAATTCTAAATCGTGATATTGTAAGCTTATGAGTATTCGAACATGAAATGATAGTATGGCGTAAAATTGAATTATTCATTGGAAAGTGATGGATGTAGATTCGGCCAAGACCAAGTCTGTACATGATAGTATATGTGGTATGTGAAGTATATTTGAATAAATGTGAAAGTGTATATATATGTGATAAGGCCTAATGGCCGATGTGATGAATGTGAAAGTGTATATATGTGATAAGGCCGAATGGCCAATGTGATGAATGTGAAAGTGTATATATATGTGATAAGGCCTAATGGCCGATGTGATGAATGTGAAAGTGTATATATGTGATAAGGCCGAATGGCCAATGTGATGAATGTGAAAGTGTATATATATGTGATAAGGCCTAATGGCCGATGTGATGAATGTGAAAGTGTATATATGTGATAAGGCCTAATAGCCGATGTGATGAATGTGAAAGTGTATATATGTGATAAGGCCTAATGGCCGATGTGATGAATGTGAAAGTGTATATATGTGACAGGGCCGAGTGGCCAACGTGATGGATGTGAAAGTGTATAAATGTGATAAGTCCCGAAGGGCAATTGTGTCAGTACTATATCCGGGTTAAAACCCCGCAGGCTTTATGCGAGAATATTATCCTGATTAATGTCCGTAGGCTTCGTGCTCGTACTATATCTGAGCTTTAAAGACCCGACGGCTAAATGCTAGGATTCAAGTAAGACTTTGATATTGAGTATCTGCATTAAGTTACCATCAAATAAGTATTATGTATTCAAGATGTTCAGGTACGTATTACTTACTCATCGGTGGAGTGATTTCGAGGTGAATTATCAGTATCAAAGAGGTAGGTAAATGTGATTAATATTTTAACTCCAAATGTGAGAATGATCTAATTGGTAATGGTATGTTTGTATAATAAAGTATGCGATGAAATATTCTTATGTATTAGTGCATATTCTGCCCAAAAGCCTTATGATCTGAGTATGGGTTGGGTTGAGCTAGATGTGCCAGTACAAGGTAAGGATTATGATTTGTAAGCTTACATATATGTGATAAGGAATATGTTGGTTCTTTATGTGCCTATGGTAATTTAGTACTTGTCATGTTGAAATACTTAAAAGTATTGATGTGATTATGAACAAGTGGAAAGGATTATTGAAAGTTGAAAATCGATGAAGAATGTGCTTTGGAAATATTTGACCATCTAGGTCATTATTATTCGAAAGTATATTTGTGGCAGCCAAGTGTTGCGTTTAATGATATTATAGATCGAGATGAAGCTCTAGATTAACTTCATCGAACAGTTGAAATGAATGACCAATAATAGTGATTGAGAACACTTTGTCTTGCTTAAAACTTACTAAGCATTAAATGCTTACTCCGTTCTTTGAATCTCTGTTTTATAGATTTTGGTTCGTCAGCTATCAGACTCGGGATTATTGAAGTCGAAGTCGCCCACACTATCAAAGCCCTTTTGGTACACTTTTGGTTGAACTCTGAAAATGGCATGTATAGGACTACCCTTTTGTTGTTGGTCATGTACTCTTCGGTTTTGTGTAAATTTGGATAGCCATGCGAAAATGTCTTAAATATACTTTGATCATAGCATTATAATTGTTTTGTATGTTGTCCGTCGAGAGGTATGGAAATGTTGGTAACAGTCTTTCCTTAGGTAGAATAGCAAGTACAGTCTAGGTGGATTTTTCCTTAGGTATTGTCTTCATTCAATCGATTTTTCCAAAGCAATTCTCCAATTCCATTCTCTGTGCGTTCTTAGTTTAGATAATTAGTTAATTAAAACAAAAACCTCTTTATTCTTAGGCTAGATAATAAAAAGGCAGTCATTACTAGTACTTTTAGTTCCTTTGGATTTGACAATCCGGTCTTGCTAAAACTATATTACTGTTTGATCGGTGCACTTGCCTACATCACGATAATAGTTAGTTTCAAGAACGATTAATTATAAATATTTAAAACCTATCATGAAGTAACGCGATCAGCCATGCCACACGCCCATGGGTGTGACCCGTGTATTACACACAGCCTAGGCACACGCCCGTGTGGACCTTAATAGGCTATTTTCCAAGCCTTTAATCACCCCTTTTTATCACTTATGCATAATGATTATTAAATACAAAGTAAAACATGATTATACTTTTATAAAAGCTCTTTACCAAAAACTTATTGCATGGAAACCTCCAATCATTGGTTTCATACATACTAGGTTAATTCCCATATTGTATTTATGGCTTTTCATGCCACTTTAATACATTCAAGATTGGCTCGTTCTTGTGACTCATTGCCAATTGGAGTTCAACCATCGCATATGATTATAAACATGCATGAAAATTTTGTAGGTCATAGCCTACTTCAATACAAGCCAATCTCTATGGCCATATACAAAAAGATAGATTTATCTTTACATGCCTTCATTTGGCAAATCAAATGACAAATATAACAAAATACTCACAGGACCTATACATGCCATTGAACAAATTGGAAATGTCTTTATACCAAAGTTGATCTATTTGATAGTATGCTGACTCTCCAACCGTCTTCCAATCTTTATGAGTCCTCGAGCTCTGTGAGAGGCACGGAAAAGAGAGGGGTAAGCATTTTCATGCTTAGTAAGCTCGAATAACTAGAAAGTAAACTTACCAAGTAATTAGCATGCAATTAAATTAGGTAATAAATTCAGTAAGCATAGGATGGCTTCCCTATCACTTACACTCAATCAATGAGTTAGTCACATAACAATGCACTATGAAAGTTATCTTAGATGAGCTCATCATTCAACATCTCATTTTGTACATATAAGTTATGTTAATCTCATTGAGTTTCTAGGAAGTTTTGACGGAATACCCATTAACCGTCAATTCGTATGAATGATCATTTCAAGTATACACTCCCGCGAACCTCACATCTCATGGCGGGATTACCAGTCCAGGCTAAATCCCACATTTTATGAACTCATAAGCTGATGTCAGGATTACCAGTCCAGGCTAAATCCCTTATAACGATAAACACCTTTATTGAGCTCGGATCTGAATTACTAGTCCAGGCTAAATTCAGATCCTAATCGGATTACCCGTCTGGGCTAAATCCATAATGCACACATATTCTTTGGGAGGCTCGACCATTCAAAGGAACACCCGTCCGGGCTAGATCCTTTTATAAATGAGATCAATGGATTACCCGTCTGGGCTAAATCCTTACTACAACACATGCAGGACCTCATTAGACATGTCAATCATGGTTTATCCATCGAATTCCATTTTAACCTCAATCGAGACATTTATCACAATTCATACTTAAACATGCATTTCATAAAATTTCATGTTATTAATAAATGCAATCATCATGCATTCATAAATCATATAATTAGGCATATTAAGTGTTTACTTTAAGGTATCCGAACTTACCTGGTATTCGTTTCGTTGTCGTGTTTCGGTTATTCCGAAACCTTTCATTTTCCACAATCGACCTCCAGGATTTGTTCCTCGGGGTCTATAACAATAAAAATAGATCATTAACACTCCACATTATACATTTCAAGTCTAAATTCCACCCCTGGTCCAAATGACCGTTTTGCCCCTAACCTTTCACATTTTTACGATTTAGTCCCTAGGCTCGTATAATGAAACACATGCAATTTATACCATACTCAAGCCTAGCCGAACACTTTTCCCTCTTATGGTAGCCCACATTTTCCATTATTTTCACATTTCGACCACACATTTTACAACTTTTGCTTAAAGGTCCCTTTAGGGATTTTTCATGAAAATCACCTAGGAAAAGTTGTTTAACACACATCAAACTTTCATATACCTTCATAAAACATCAAAATACAAGTAACTCATGCATGGGTAAATTTTTAAACATGAACCCTAGCATGAAATATGGGTATAAATGGTGAGAGTAAGCTACTTGGATATCAAAATTACAAAGAACATTAAAAACGGAGCTTAGGAGCACTTACTAATGAGATTGAAAAGCTTGGAAACCCTAGCTATGGTGGCTTAGGAATTGTGGCTGGACAAGGGAGAAGAATGGCTGATTTTTTCCTTCTTTTTCCCATTTTATTTCATTAATAAGCTAAATGACCAAAATGCCCTTGAGCCCCTTATTTGAAATTTCATCCATGCAAGCCCATTTTTGTCCAAAAACTTAGAAATTGGGAAAATTGCTCCCAAGACCTTCTATTTTATAATCTAAAGAAATTTCATACAAATTGGTTCTAGAATCCAAGTTTTGCAATTTATTCAATTTAGTCCCTAATTTTCCAATTGGGCACTTACTCAAAGAATTCTTTCATGAAACTTTAACACATTCATATTCTCATATTCTAAGTCTCGTAATAATCATAAAATAAATATTTTGATATCAAATTTGTGGTCCTGAAACCACTATTCCGACTAGGCCCTATTTTGGGATGTTACATTTCTCCCCCTTAGGGACTTTCATCCTCAAAAGTCTTACCAGTGAACAAATTCGGATATTGGCTTCTCATGGTTTCTTCTGGTTCCTATGTAGCCTCTTCTACACCATGTCAATGCCATAAAACTTTTACCAAAACCACGTCTTTATTTTTCAGCCGTTTAACCTCACGAGCTAAAATCTTGACCGGTTCTACACCATAAGTCATTCCCGGTCTAATTTCAATCTCAGTAGGTGAAATTACATGAGAGGGGTTTGATCGGCATCACCTTAACATAGACACATGGAACACATCATGAATCTTTTCCAGTTCAAATGGCAATGCCAAACGATAGGCTAACGGTCCAACTCTTTCAATAATCTCGTATGGTCTGATAAATCGCAGACTCAGTTCACCTTTCCGACCAAATCTCAACACCTTTTTCCATGGAGATACTTTCAAGAACACTCTTTCTCCAACTTGAAATTCAATTTCCTTTCTTTTCAGATTAGCATATAACTTTTACCTATCTGATGCCGCTTTCAAACAGTCTCGTCTCACTTTAACTTTCTCTTTAGTTTCTTTAATCAAATCAACTCCGTGAATCTGATTTTCCTTAAGTTTTGTCTAGTACAATGGGGTTCGGCACTTCCTGCCATACAAGGCCTCATAAGGTGCCATCTTCAAACTCGTCTAAAAACTGTTGTTGTAGGCGAATTCTACTAATGGCAAATATTTTTCCCAGCTACCCTAAAATTCAAGGATGCAACATCCCAACATATCCTCAAGAATCTGAATCATCCGCTCAGACTGACCATCTGTCTGAGGGTGAAAAGTTGTACTAAAGCTTAATTTTGTACCCAAGGCTTCTTGTAATTTCTTCCAGAATCTCGAAGTGAACCTCGGGTCTCTATAAAAAATAATCGACAGTGGTACTCCATTCAATCTTACAATCTCAGAAATGTACAAGTCAGCCAATCTATCGAGGGAGTAATCTGTCCTCATCGGAATAAAATGAGCCGACTTCATCAACTTATCTACTACGACCCATACGGCATCTTTCTTCTTCGGAGTCAATGACAATCCTGTCACGAAATCCATAGTAACTCTGTCCCACTTCCATTTGGGGACCATCACAGGCTATAGCAAACCTGAAGGTACTTGATGTTCAGCTTTAACTTGCTGACATACCAAGCATTTCGACACAAATTCAGAAATATCTCTTTTCATGCTGTTCCACTAGTACATTTTCTTTAACTCGTTGTACATCTTGGTACTTCCTGGGTGAATTGACAAACGGCTGTTATGTGCTTCTTGCAAAATTTTCTGAATAAGTTCATTGTTTTTGGGTACACAAACCCTATCTCTTAACATCAAACATCCATCAGAACCAATCTGAAAATCTGATTCAATACCTAACTCACATTGAGTTCTTTTAGCTTGCAAGTCAACATCATTAGTTTGAGCATCATAGATTTCTGGAAGGAATGTCGGCCTAGCCTTTAGCTTAGCCAAGACTGAACCATCATCAAGCAATGCTAAACGAGCATCCATGACCCTTAATGCAAACAAGAATTTTCTGCTCAATGCGTCAGCGACCACATTCGCCTTTCCCGGGTGATAGTCAATAATCAGTTTGTAATCCTTGATTAACTCTAGTCACTTCCGCTGCCTAAAATTTATTTCTTTTTGAGTCATAAAATATTTCAAACTCTTGTGGTCGATGAATATGCGGCAAGTCTCACCATATAAATAATGCCTCCAAATTTTTAAAGCAAAAATGATGGCAGCAAGTTCTAGGTCGTGTGTAGAATAGTTCTTCTCATGCGGCTTCAACTGTCGTGAAGCATAGGCTATTACTTTGCCATCTTGCATAAGTACACAACCTAGTCCATTTGAGGATGCGTCACTGTAGACTACAAATTCTTTTCCCGACTCAGGCAATACTAAAACAGGAGCTTCAATTAACAATGTCTTTAACTTCTGAAAACTTTGTTGACACTTTTCCGTCCATTCAAACTTAACGCTTTTCTGTAACAATCTCGTCATCGGAGTTGCTATCATGGAGAATCCTTTCACAAATCTTCGATAGAAACCGGCTAAGCCCAAAACGCTTCTAACCTTGGTTACATTTTTAGGCGGTTTTCATTCAAAAATAGCAGAGATCTTACTTGGATTGACTCGGATGCCTTTACTCGAAACAATATGACCTAAAAATCTAACTTCCTAAAGCCAAAACTCACTCTTGCTAAACTTAGCATACAACTGCTTTTCCCGCAAAGTCTACAACACAATTCTCAAGTGCTTTGCATGTTCTGACTCATCTTTGGAATAAATCAAGATGTCATCAATGAACACAACGACAAACTTATCCAAATATGGCCAAAAGATTCTATTCATTAGGTCCATAAATACAGTCAGTGCATTCGTCAGCCCAAACGGCATGACAAGAAATTCATAATGGCCATACCTTGTCCTAAAGGTTGTCTTAGGTACATCCAATTCTTTAACTCGTAATTGGTAATAGCCAGACCTCAAGTCTATCTTAGAGAACACGGTGGCTCCTTTCAACTGGTCAAAAAAATCATCAATCCTCGGCAAGGGATACTTATTCTTGATAGTTACCTTGTTCAGTTGGCGGTAATCTATACATAACCTCGTCGAACTATCTTTCTTCCTTACAAATAGAACGGGAACACCCCAAAGTGAAAAGCTCGGCCTTACAAAATCTTTATCCGTCAACTCTTGCAACTGTGCTTTCAACTCTCTCAGCTCAGTTGGTGCCATCCTATATTGAGCAATTGAAATGGGAGCTGTCTCTGGCACCAATTCAATACCAAATTCTATTTCCCTTTTAGGAGGTAATCCGGGTAATTCTTCTGGGAATACATTTGGGTACTCACATACTATAGGCACAGACTCAATCTTCAATTTCGTTTCTTTAGTGTTCAATACAAATGCGAGGTAGGCTTCATACCCTTTTCTCATATATCTCTAAGCAACCATTACCGTGATTACAATCGGTGGTGTACCCAATTCTCTTGAATCAACTCATAGAATCTCACCATCCGGGCATTTCAATTCAATATACTTACTACCACAATTTACAATTATATCATGCAAGGCTAACCAATCCATACCAAGTATTACATCAAATTCATCAAATGGTAATAACATAAGGTTAGCCGAAAAACAATGACCCTGAATCGTCAAAGGACAATTCTTACAAACTTTATCAACCATGACTGATATGCCTAGTGGGTTCGACACTTTAATAATAAATTCCATAGGCTCAATGAGTATGTTCATTCTAGATACTAAGCTCATGCAAATGTATGAATGCGTCAACGCCGGGTCAATTAAGGCAATAACACATGTATCGAAAAGAGAAAAAGTAATCGTGATAACATCAGGAGAAGAGGCTTCCTCTCGAGCGCGTATCATATGCGTTCTTGCCAGAGCTCAAGCCTCTAGTTTTGCAGTGTCTTTAGCCGCAAATCAACTGCCACTGGCACTTCCAAGAGATCTCAAAGGTCTATCTCGTGAAATGGGAGTACTCGACTTTGGGGCTACTTCCACTTCTTTCTCGACTCGCTCTGGGTAGTCTCTGAGAAAGTGGTCAGGAGATCCACATCTGAAACATGCACCGCTCTTCACTCGTCACTCTTCGAAGTGAAATTTGTTGCAACTCTTACACTTCGGCTTTTGATCATCTACACTCCCCACACTAGTTACCATTGGGGAGGAAGACTTTTGGCTTCGTCGTTTAGAGCTTCTCGCTCTACTCGAATATCCTACTGATGAAATGGAGGGTTCATGCTAGCTCCTTGATTTCTTTGTAGGAAACGAGAGTGTTTTACCGCAAGACCTCTTGCTCACGACTCGGGCCTCTCTCTTTGCTTGCTTTCTTTCATTGTTAAGCTCCTTGGCCTTCTTGGCCTGACCAGCCAATGCGAGAAACTCTTGTATTTCCAAGATCCCAATCAACAACTTAATTTCCTCATTCAGACCTTTCTCGGAGCGTTTACACATTTTCGACTCAGTTTGGACCCATTCAGTTGCGTACTGACTTAGCCTTACGAACTCTCGTTCATATTCTGCTACAATCTTGTTCCCTTGTTTGAGTTCCAGGAACTCCTTTCGCTTCGAGTCTAGAAACCGTTGGCTAATGTATTTCTTCCTAAACTCTGCTTGGAAGAAATCCCAAGTGATATTTTCCTTTGGCGCTACTGAGGATACAGTCTTCCACCAATGATACGCAATATCTTTCAGGCGGGACACGGCACACTTCAAACACTCCTCAGGTGTGCACGACAAATAATCTAACACCCGTGTAAATCATCAAAAACTCGGCTCTTTCAGCATCATCATCAACTTTAGCTCTGAATTCTTCAGCCCCGTAGTTTCTAAGCTTATCAACAAGGGCCTTACCAATTCTTACCGGTGCTATGCCTTGTGGCACATCCTCATTGGGTTGGTTAGGGGGCGGGGGAGGTCTTGGTATGTTGCGGTGATTCCTTAAGTAATCCCAAAACCATCCGTCCATCATATGAAAGAAGGCAGCTCGGGCCTCTTCCCGGCTTTCAGACATAAGCCTTCTACTACTACTAGATACAACTTGTTGTACGAAAGCTGGAGCATGGCTCTCGGCTCCCTCGGACTCATCTTGTGCTTGATTGGAAGATATTTACTATATTCAAAGCAATTTAAACAATTAGGAGATGTCACACTATCAATATTCGAATAATGGCATGTATAGCAAACCTCAATACTATTTATGGTAGTCCTAGAACTGACTAAACCGTAGCTCTAATACCACTAAATGTAACACCCCTCACCCGTACCTGATGCCAGGATAGGATTTGAGGCGTTACCGGGATTTCACGTTTATAAACATATTAAACCGAGTCTGTAACACTCCTAACCCGTAACCGACATCGAATTAGGGTTACAAGGCATTACCAGACAGACAGAACATTTCAAACCAATTCAGTATCACAGATATTTTATAACATCATTTCATAAGCAATCATCTCTTAAGATGGTCTACGAGTCCTAAAATATACTTTTAAGAAAGATCTGGACTAAAATGAACACATTTAGAAATTTTCAGAACTTAACCAAATCTTTCAAAACTATTAAAGTCACACGCATGTGTGACTAAGCCGTGTGACACACACGGGCACTAGACACGCCCATATGATCCAATCGTGCAAAAAATATGTCCTATACTGACTTTTTCACACGGCTAACAGACACACCTGTGTGCCATGGCCGTGTGATACTTAGCTTGCTACTGACTTTATCCCACAGCCATATGACACGCCCGTGTGTAAAGACCGTGTGGTTTTTAGGAGAATACTATGTTTGTTACACGGCCACAAGGCACGCCCGTGTCCCCTGATCGTGTGGCACCAAGCAAGCTTGGTTTAAGCCAATTTGCCACCCCTTTTTTGGTTCAATTCTACAAGCAATAATATACAACATTCATACCAAAATTTCCAATTAGCTCCATGCTTAAGAATGACCAATATACATTAAAACGTAACACTTTATAAACATACACCAAAACTATACACAAATTTATTATTTGTTAGCCAACTCCCATGGCATAATATATACACAACAAAACTTATATACATAGACCTTCTAGCCTATACATGCCATAATTTAAAATATGTACACTTTCAAAAGTACCAAAATGAGATCGATAGTATGGTGACGATCCTCGACTATCCCTGAGCCTTCAGTAGCTACAATAACTGTAAAATAGGCAGAAATCACATAGAGTAAGCTACAAAGAGCTTAGTAAGCCAAATACAATTCAACCATAAAGATTCATAACCATTTCATAGAATATTTCATACTTAACCATGCACCTTTGTTTGCATATATGTCATGCTTCATTACTAATTCTATACATATTTCATAGAGACAGAGTTTTTTATATTCAGAATTTAGTACGATACAACGTACCTACATAGGTTATACATTTCATATACTCATATTTCGTACGCTATCATCAGAAGGGTCAGAAACGATACAGATGTTCATAAACAAGTACAATGCTGACATCCCGGACGTGGTCTTACATGTAACTCAATATCGATGCCTCTGTCCCAGACAGGGTCTTACACGAAATTAGATATGATGCCGGTGTCCCAGACATGGTCTTATACGTAAATCTCAATCGAGTCCTGTGCCCAAACACGGTCTTACACGATGTCTCAGACAAATGTCAACTTTACTTAGGAACATACAGAGCTTTTCAAATATTATCATATTATCATACTTTACTCCAAAGACATTCATCAGGCACTCAAGGCCATCCAATACAGATTATAGATTATATGTGTAGAAATTATTTCAATTAACACAATTGTAATTTTGCTTACCTTGTACGGATTTCAGACGGAACGAGTCGACTATTCAACTATTTTGGACTTCCCTCGATCTAAGTCTGATTTTCTTTGTTCTTGATCTAATACAATTCAAATTCAACCATTCAATCATTCATTCACACAAAATAATCCATGAACACATATTTAGGGCACTTTTCATTTTAGCCCTTACATTTTCACACTTTGACAATTTAGTCCTTTTTTTACAAAATCACAAATATGCAAAAATTCACCAAGACTATAGCTTGGCCGAATATACATAGCTTCCATACAAGTCCAAATAACATAGTTAATTCATAATTTAGTCCTTCGAAACCCCATTTTCACAAATTAGTCCAAATGACTCTATTACATCAAAATTCAAAGACAAAACTTATAACCCATCTACCAAGCCATTATAATTCATACAAAAACATTTCAAAACTCATGATATCAACAATGGCATCTCATGAAATCTTTAACAGAAACAGAAATTTAGACATGGGCTTTGAAGAACATGAAGCAACGATCATAGAAACAAAACAGGGTCAAAATGGACTTACAATTGCTTCCTCAAAGTGCCAAATTATTTTGAGCATTCAAACCCTATTTCCATGGTAATATTTGGCCAAAAATGATGAACATGCAAAACCATTTCATGCTTTATTTTATTATAATTACATTTATTAAACCATTTACTAAAATACCCTTGCATTTAAACATTAATAAACCATTTACTAAAGTCCATCAAGGTCATTTAATACATTACATGGTCAATTAACCACATAAGGACCCATTAGTCCAAAGCCATTTCAAATACATACTTTAAACTTGTAGCATGCTAATTTCACCTTTTATGTGATTAAATCCTTTTTATATAATCGAGCACAGAAACAAACAAATTAAATCACAAAAATTTCGCAGATGCAAATTCATTCATCATGGACACAGAAAATAATATTAAAATATTTTTTGGGCTCAGATTTGTGGTCCCGAAACCACTATTCCAACTAGGGTCGAAACCGGACTGTTACAGAGTCACCAAGTTGCTCTCAAATTAAAAACTTTTCAAATATGTACATCTTATCCCTTAAACAAGTCTTCGAGACCTAAAACATACCCAGAGGCAATGCGGGACAAAACCGAGAACATTTGACAAACTTTGGGCATCTTGTAAAATTTCCCTTACTTTGAAGTGTCACACACCTGTGTGGCTTGGAACACGCCCGTGCAGTCACCCCTTGTACAATACTTGAGCATTCTATTAAATTCACATGGCCAAAACACACGCCCATGTGTCTAGCTCGTGTTCATTTAACAGACTTGCAATTTTAGATGCAAGGGACGCACGGCCATGCCACATGCCCATGGGTGTGACCCGTGTATTACACACGGCCTAGGCAAATGCCCGTGTGCCCAACCATGTGGACCTTAATAGGTTATTTTCCAAGCCTTTGGTCACCCCTTTTTATCACTTATGCATAATGATTATTAAATACAAAGTAAAACATGATTATACTTTTATAAAAGCTCTTTACCAAAAACTTATTGCACGGAAACCTCGTATCATTGATTTCATACATACTAGGTTAATTCCCATATTGTATTTATGGCTTTTCATGCCACTTTAATACATTCAAGATTGGCTCGTTCTTGTGACTCATTGCCAATTGGAGTTCAACCATCGCATATGATTATAAACATGCATGAAAATTTCGTAGGTCATAGCCTACTTCAATACAAGCCAATCTCTATGGCCATATACAAAAAGATAGATTTATCTTTACATGCCTTCATTTGGCAAATCAAATGACACATATAACAAAATACTCAGAAGATCTATACATGCCATTGAACAAATCAGAAATGTCTTTATACCAGAGCTAATCTATTTGATAGTATGCTGACTCTCCAACCATCTTCCAATCTTTACGAGTCCTCGAGCTTTGTGAGAGACAGGGAAAAGAGAGGGGTAAGCATTTTCATGCTTAGTAAGCTCGAATAACCGGAAAGTAAACTTACCAAGTAATTAGCATGCAATTAAATTGGGTAATAAATTCAATGAGCATAAGATGGCTTCCCTATCACATACACTCAATCAATAAGTTAGTCACATAACAATGCACTATGAAAGTTATCTTAGATGAGCTCATCATTCAACATCTCATTTTGTACATATTTGTCATGTTAATCTTGTTCAGTTTCTAGGAAGTCTCGATAGAATACTCATTAATCATCAATTCATATGAATGATCATTTTAAGTATGCACTCCCGCGAACCTCACATATCATGGCGGGATTACTAGTCCAGGCTAAATCCCCCATTTTATGAACTCACAAGGTCATGTCGGGATGACCAGTCCAGGCTAAATCCCTTATAACGACAAACACCTTTATTGAGCTCAAATTTCAATTACTAGTCCAGGCTAACTTCAGATCCTATTCGAATTGTAACACCCCTATCCCGTAACCGTCGCCAGAATAGGTAAGGGGCATTACCGGACTTGTAACTCATGTCAGAACAGTAAAATTTTGAACTTTTTCTTGATATAAAGATCGTTCATTTAAATAAGTACTAAGCACAACTAGAGGTAAAATTTAAACTTCACTAAGTAAACATTCAAAAGATGCCATTTTCGCATGGCTTATATACATTAACCAAAAATATTCTTCCGCCACTAGTCTATTCTATACATGCCATAAAATAATTCTAAACATAACAGTAACAAGCGGTGGATAGTGATAGTGTGACTAGTTGCTGACGATCCCCGAGCCTGTAGCTTCGCAATGAGATCTATAAAACAGAGGAAACAGAGTAAACGGAGTAAGCATTACAATGCTTAGTAAGTTTTAAGCAGTGTCAACAGATAACAATCAAATTATAACGTAGTTGTTCGTATATTTTATTTCACTCTTCCTTCGGGCATACCATCCCTTTACCGAATATGCACATCTCATCATATACAATAGACAGATAAACTTTCACATAAAAGTGAGCTCATGTGACATAAATACATTGTACGATTTCACATAACCTCTCACACTGATCCGATGTCACATGATCATAGGAATAGTCTCATAGATTGCTCTCGTATGCATCACATAACTACCTTATGCTTTAGTTCAAGTCAAGCTCACATATAAACTTGGAGTACATACCTGTTTAACCTTTCGCATTGAATATATTTATAAGCAATTCTTATTACGAAGTCTTATAGCTTTAACCTCTACTCGGATTATCGGCGAGACCTTTAGCTCAGACAAAATCTCCACACGAAGTTATCGGGTCTTACCCGGACAAAATCTCCACACGTAGTCATCGGGTCTTACCCGGACATAATCTCCACACGTAGTCATCGGGTCTTACCCCGAATGTATTTCCAAGTTTCATGTACATTTAATCACATGTTACAACATTCACATCGACTGTCATATTTGTAATTCATTTGCCTCATCAATATCTAATAATACACACCTTTCACATTGGTCGTTTGGCCACAATATACGCACATAGCCTACATATTTCACACTAGCCATTCGGCTTTACCACATATACATATCTCATATATATATTTCACATTAGCCATTCGGCTTTACCACTACCACATATACATATCTCATACATATTTCACATTAGCCATTCGGCTTTACCACATATACATATCTCATATATATATATTTCACATTGACCATTCGGCTTTACCACATATGCATATCTCATACATATTTCACATTAGCCATTCGGCTTTACCAGATATACATATCTCATACATATTTCACATTAGCCATTCGGCTTTACCACATATACATATCTCATACATATTTCACATTAGCCATTCGGCTTTACCACATATATGCATGTTCATATTCACCACATTGGCCATTCGGCCTTATCACACATATGCATGCTCACATTCATCACATTGGCCATTCGGCCTTATCACATATATGCATGTTCACATTCATCACATTGGCCAGTCAGCCTTATCTCATATATACACATTCACATTCATCACATAAAATCCTAAATCAAAATATAAATTTTCATGTATTCACATCACAATTATCCAAATATACTTCACATACCACATATACTATCATGTATACACTTTGTCTTGGCCGAATCTACATCAATCATTTTCCAATGAATAATTCAATTTCATGCCATACTATCATTTCAATTCGAATACTCATAAACTTACAATTTCACAAATTTTAATATCAAAGATCCATCTAACACTCATATATCGTTTTACAATATCACGATTTAGAATTCACGTATGGGTTTAATCAATAGCTTATGAGCAACTAAGACAAGTTTTATCCATGTTTACAACAAAATCACATATTCACTACGAGTTGTTTTCCTGAGCAATAGTCACTAAATTATTTATAACTGGAGCTACAAAACTCCAAATCACTTGCCGTTAATTTTCCCTGAATATAGACTCGTATATCTTCCATCCATAAAATTTCCAAAATTTTAGGTTTGGCCAATCAATACCATATTTTTCTTAAAGTTTCCCATGTTTCACTGTTTGACTAATCTGACCACTCTTCACTACGAATCAAATTTTTCATTGTACAGAATTGATAATGTGTTCTATTTGATTTCATTTGAAACTAGACTCATTAAGGAGTCTAAGCATATAAATATTATCTTCTAAACATTTTTTTACAAATTATAATGATTTTCCAAAAACAGAACAGGGGATTTCAGAGTCATTCTGACACTGTTCCACACAACTTTAAATATCTCTTTATAGGAAATTTCTTTGCTTCCACGGTCTCTTTTATAAGAAACTAGACTGACTAAGATTTGATTACATATTTTATTCAGCCTATAATTCCACACCAACAATTTATAGTGATTTTCTAAAATCACGTTACTGCTGCTGTCCAAAGCAAATTATTACAATTTGCTCTTAAATTTCCAAGTCCAAACACTTATGAACTTACCATTTGAGTTTAAGACATATCATGGCCATATCATATCTTATTAAATCAACTCATTATGTCCTATTATGATTGAATTTACTCAACGTTTAATCACTTAAAACTTACCTCGGAAGTGGTCGACGACTAGATATCCACGGCTATTCGTTTACTTTCTCTTTATCCAAAATTGCCCCTCTATGCTCCTGAGTCTAATTTAACAAATAAATTGATTTAATCATTTGAACATCAAAAAGAGAACTCAAGGTACTTAACCCATATATACATTAGTCATTTGAGTCACATATATATGAAATCATGAATCAAACTCCACATTTTAGCCCACACTCTCTTTAGCCGATTATCTAAGCCAAGATAAAAGCATTAATATGCTTGCCTCTAACCGAATACATGCAACACCAATCCATCTCATGTGGCCGAATATGCATGCCTATGTTGAGGCCAATTATATACTTAATACCACATATAAATGACATACATTTTACTAACTAATGCATTACATATTATAACTCAATACGCATCCATCATTTACTCCATAACTGAAACACCACCATATATAAATATATACCTTGAGATAATATATATGTCCTACCAATACATCATGTGCAATTATATATATATGTGCAAGAGCCGAATCACAAAGTTGATTATAACCATCTCATATATTTCATCATATACCCGAATGCACAAGTACATTATAATAACTTCCAACTCAATTCATGTCACAAATTTATACTTCACAAGAATAAATCATTAACCAAATATAAACATATATCCAAAACACAAATCTTACCTACTATGTAATAAGCATATCAAAATAAACTCTTTCTACCATGGCCGAATGCATCAAGACACCATACCATTCAATTTTGGTCATGGGTTACACAAAGAATTTAATGTCTAACTCAAAAATGCCAAAAAGAAAATCCAAGAGTCATCAATCGCCATCACATGTATCATTACAAAGCTTCACACTTAGCATGCAAATAACATCAACACAAATCCACCTTAGCCGAAACTTAACTCATCTTCATGCCTCGTCACCACAACATCAAATATCAACCATGAAGACAACACCCACGGCCGAATATCATCTCCATCTTATAGCAAAGATTTAAACCATGGGCTAGGTAGAACTCAAACTAACAACTAAAAACATGCATGAATCTCATGGACAACATCAAACATACCTTAGTCTAGCAAACCACCATAGCCGATTTTCTCCAAGCTCTTTCCCTTCCTTTCTTTCCTCTATTCGGCCAAAGATGTTCAAGAATGAACACTTTTTTTTTCCTTCTTCAATTCACGGCAATGGGGGGAAACATGGATGAGACAATTTTTTTTTCATCACTCCTCCCTTTGCATTATTATTTTATTACCCATACTCCTTATTTTATTTTTCCTAACATAAATCACTAACATAACATGTTTATGACATGTTTTGCCCATAACATTTTGTCCTCCTTCCTTGTCATGGCCGGCCACTACTAAATTAAGGGGGAAATTGACATGCAAGTCCACCCTTTTATTACATGCACTAATAGATCCTTATAGATTAACCTATCACATTTCAAAAGTGTCACACATAAGTCCTATTAGCTGAATTCACATGCAATCGACTAAATCGAAGCTTAAAACTTTCACACATTCATATTCACATATTTTAGACAATAGATATCATATTCAAATAATTTGGTGACTCGGTTTAGCGGTCCCGAAACCACTTCCCGACTAGGGTCAATTTAGGGCTGTCACAACTCTCCCCCACTTAAGAAAATTTCGTCCCCAAAAATCTTACCGGTAAATAGGTTAGGATAACGTTCTCTTATTGAATTATATCCACAAAGACATTAGCTCATTGATATCAATTGTAATTCATTATTGATTGCGCATCAGTCTATAAAATCATTTTCTTATCTTAAAACAAATACATAAACATTTCTACAAGTATGCACATATATCTCATTTCCTTGATTTCATAAGCAATAATCACTTAATTTAATTCACAAATGCATTTCAAACACATATAAATCACATATTAACATGTATAATTCATATAATCAACCCACATATTCGTAACTCACATTTTTATTCATGTATAAGCTGTAACCTGACCGAAAATACACATATACTCAAACATCCCAACAAATATCCTTTATAACTCCATCATATCTCACTATTCAACTTAACCTATTTCCAACAGAAAATCAACTTCCACATACCTGAACATTGAATTCATTTAGCACATTCAATCACCGTTAACGATACCCGTATACAATCGATTTGGCATAAAGCCTCATATAGTATACCGGCATGGGATTTATTTTAGCACATAACCCATATATCCAAAATTATCAGCATTCATCAAAAATTCTTACAGACTTTCAAATGTCGAACTAAATCGAAATAATTTCTTGAATATTATTAACAAAAAAATAGGGGTCATTTAGCAATAGCACATATGACTTCATATACCAAGCATTCCATAGACTACATCCGTAACACATTTATAACATGAATTCATTTCTTAACAACATATCCACCATCTTTTTACGTATTCACTTATTTAGTATACATAACATAATATAATATGAACTCACAAATTTTTACTTTCATTTGATTTCACTTACCTTTCGTACATACCTGTATCACTTATTCTGATCTTACTTTATTTACCATCTTAAATATACCCGTTGAATCATTCGAAATCATTACGGATACTCATTAAGCACATATAGCTCTTACAATGCCATATCCTAGATATGGTCTTACATATTCTCACATATCGAGCCGATGCCATGTCCCAAACATGGTCTTACACACTATCTCAAATCAATGCCTTCGTCCCAGACGAGGTCTTACATGAATTCCACTTCACACACTTAGTGCCCACTGACCGATCTCGCACTCATAGTGCTCGGTTAAAGGAATTCGCACACACACAGTGCCTCTAATCATTCACACACATAGTGCTCTTATTCATTCGTTATTACACACTGAAATGACTTAACCAAGTCTATAAACATCATGTATGTACACTTTTAAACATATCATCTCATTTGAATTTGAATTCGTATAGTATTGAACACTTAAACTTTGCTCAAATTACCGGCACGAAGCTTACTAGGCACGAAGGCCCGAATACACGTCACCAGCATGATTGCTCTTCGGGACCTAGCCCGGATATAACACCAGCACGAATGCTCTTCGGGGTTTAGCACGGATATATCACTAGCACGAATGCTCTTCGGAACTTAGCCCGGATACATCACTAGCACGAATGCTCTTCGGGACTTAGTCCGGATATATCACTAGCACGAATGCTCTTCAGAACTTAGCCTGGATACATCATTAGCACGAATGCTCTTCGGGACTTAGTCCGGATATATCACTAGCACGAATGCTCTTCGGAACTTAGCCCGGATACATCACTAGCACGAATGCTCTTCGGAACTTAGCCCGGATACATCACTAGCACGAATGCTCTTCGGGACTTAGTCCAGACATATCACTAGCACGAATGCTCTTCGGAACTTAGCCCGGATACATCACTAGCACGAATGCTCTTCGGGACTTAGCCCGGATACATCACTAGCACGAATGCTCTTCGGAACTTAGCCCGGATATATCACTCTCAATTCTCATGTACATATACACATATAGCAATACACATTAGTATATCATTTACATTACTTGAATACAAACACAACATGCTTATCGACCATTCAACTTCCAGTTCCATAGCCACATACAAAAATCACATTTATAGTCATAACACTCTTTCAAATTGCATCACTTATACCCTTATAATTCAATCCAAATCAAAATTCAAATACGAGTACATGATACGTACCTGATCAACTTAATAATTTAGGCATATCTAAGTGAAGTTATATAGCAAATTCTCATAGTCAGAAGCTTGCTACGGCTCGATCGGGATCAAGATTCATTACAATACAGCAAACACATTTTAATAGTCAAAATCATCACACTATCATTTTATCACTTTATGGCATGTATAAATAGACTCACGCGTGCTACGTTAGTCCTAGAATCGACTAAACCGTAGCTCTGATACCAATAAAATGTAACACCCCTATCCCGTAACCGTCGCCAGAATAGGTAAGGGGCATTACCGGACTTGTAACTCATGTCAGAACAGTAAAATTTTGAACTTTTTCTTGCAATAAAGATCGTTCATTTAAATAAGTACTAAGCACAACCAGAGGTGAAATTTAAACTTCACTAAGTAAACACTCAAAAGATGCCATTTTCGTATGGCTTATATACATTAACCAAAAATATTCTTCCGCCACTAGTCTATTCTATACATGCCATAAAATAATTCTAAACATAACAGTAACAAGCAGTGGATAGTGATAGTGTGACTAATTGCTGACGATCCCCGAGCCTGTAGCTTCGCAATGAGATCTATAAAATAGAGGAAACAGAGTAAATGGAGTAAGCATTACAATGCTTAGTAAGTTTTAAGCAGTGTCAACAGATAACAATCAAATTATAACGTAGTTGTTCGTATATTTTATTTCACTCTTCCTTCGGGCATACCATCCCTTTACCGAATATGTACATCTCATCATATACAATAGACAAATAAACTTTCACATAAAAGTGAGCTCATGTGACATAAATACATTAAATGATTTCACATAACCTCTCACACTGATCCGATGTCACATGATCATAGGAATAGTCTCATAGATTGCTCTCGTATGCATCACATAACTACCTTAAGATTTAGTTCAAGTCAAGCTCACATATAAACTTGGAGTACATACCTGTTTAACCTTTCGTATTGAATATATTTATAAGCAATTCTTATTACGAAGTCTTATAGCTTTAACCTCTACTCGGATTATCGGCGAGACCTTTAGCTCAGACGAAATCTCCACACGAAGTTATCGGGTGTTACCCGGACAAAATCTCCACACGTAGTCATCGGTTCTTACCCGGACATAATCTCCACATGTAGTCATCGGGTCTTACCCGGAATATATTTCCAAGTTTCATGTACATTTAATCACATGTTACAACATTCACATCGACTGACATATTTGTAATTCATTTGCCTCATCAAATATCTAATAATACACACCTTTCACATTGGTCGTTCGGCCACAATATACGCACATCGCCTACATATTTCACACTAGCCATTCGGCTTTACCACATATACATATCTCATATATATATATATTTCACATTGACCATTCGGCTTTACCACATATGCATATCTCATACATATTTCACATTAGCCATTCGACTTTACCACATATACATATCTCATACATATTTCACATTAGCCATTCGGCTTTACCACATATACATATCTCATATATATATATTTCACATTGACCATTCGGCTTTACCACATATGCATATCTCATACATATTTCACATTAGCCATTCGGCTTTACCACATATACATATCTCAAACATATTTCACATTAGCCATTCGGCTTTACCACATATACATATCTCATACATATTTCACATTAGCCATTCGGCTTTACCACATATATGCATGTTCATATTCACCACATTGGCCATTCGGCCTTATCACACATATGCATGCTCACATTCATCACATTGGCCATTCGGCCGTATCACATATATGCATGTTCACATTCATCACATTGGCCATTCGGCCTTATCTCATATATACACATTCACATTCATCACATAAAATCCTAAATCAAAATATAAATTTTCATGTATTCACATCACAATTATCCAAATATACTTCACATATACTATCATGTATACACTTTGTCTTGGCCGAATCTACATCAATCATTTTCCAATGAATAATTCAATTTCATGCCATACTATCATTTCATATTCGAATACTCATAAACTTACAATTTCACAAATTTTAATATCAAAGATCCGTCTAACACTCATATATCGTTTTACAATATCACGATTTAGAATTCATGTATGGGTTTAATCAATAGCTTATGAGCAACTAAAACAAGTTTTATCCATGTTTACAACAAAATCACATATTCACTACGAGCTGTTTTCCCGAGCAATAGTCACTAAATTATTTATAACTGGAGCTACAAAACTCCAAATCACTTGCCGTTAATTTTCCCTGAATATAGACTCGTATATCTTCCATCCATAAAATTTCCAGAATTTTAGGTTTGGCCAATCAATACCAGATTTTTCTTAAAGTTTCCCCTGTTTCACTGTTTGACTAATCTGACAACTCTTCACTACGAATCAAATTTTTCATTGTACAGAATTGATAATGTGTTCTATTTGATTTCATTTGAAACTAGACTCATTAAGGAGTCTAAGCATATAAATATTATCTTCTAAACATTTTTTTTACAAATTATAATGATTTTCCAAAAACAGAACAGGGGATTTCGGAGTCATTCTGACACTGTTCCACACAACTTTAGATATCTCTTTATAGGAAATTTCTTTGCTTCCACGGTCTCTTTTATAAGAAACTAGACTGACTAAGATTTGATTACATATTTTATTCAGCCTATAATTCCACACCAACAATTTATAGTGATTTTCTAAAATCACGTTACTGCTGCTGTCCAAAGCAAATTATTACAATTTGCTCTTAAATTTCCAAGTCCAAACACTTATGAACTTACCATTTGAGTTTAAGACATATCATGGCCACATCATATCTTATTAAATCAACTCATTATGTCCTATTATGATTGAATTTACTCAACGTTTAATCACTTAAAACTTACCTCGGAAGTGGTCGACGACTAGATATCCACGGCTATTCGTTTACTTTCTCTTTATCCAAAATTGCCCCTCTATGCTCCTGAGTCTAATTTAACAAATAAATTGATTTAATCATTTGAACATCAAAAAGAGAACTCAAGGTACTTAACCCATATATACATTAGTCATTAGAGTCACATATATATGAAATCATGAATCAAACTCAACATTTTAGCCCACACTCTCTTTTAGCCGATTATCTAAGCCAAGATAAAAGCATTAATATGCTTGCCTCTAACCTAATACATGCAACACCAATCCATCTCATGTGGCTGAATATGCATGTCTATGTTGAGGCCAATTATATACTTAATACCACATATAAATGACATACATTTTACTAACTAATGCATTACATATTATAACTCAATACGCATCCATCATTTACTCCGTAACTGAAACACCACCATATATAAATATATACCTTGAGATAATATATATGTCCTACCAATACATCATGTGCAATTATATATATGTGCAAGAGCCGAATCACAAAGTTGATTATAACCATCTCATATATTTTCATCATATACCCGAATGCACAAGTACATTATAATAACTTCCAACTCAATTCATGTCACAAATTTATACTTCACAAGAATAAATCATTAACCAAATATAAACATATATCCAAAACACAAATCTTACCTACCATGTAATAAGCATATCAAAATAAACTCTTTCTACCATGGCCGAATGCATCAAGACACCATACCATTCAATTTTGGTCATGGGTTACACAAAGAACTTAATGTCTAACTCAAAAATGCCAAAAAGAAAATCCAAGAGTCATCAATCGCCATCACATGTATCATTACAAAGCTTCACACTTAGCATGCAAATGACATCAACACAAATCCACCTTAGCCGAAACTTAACTCATCTTCATGCCTCGTCACCACAACATCAAATATCGACCAAAAAGACAACACCCATGGCCGAATATCATCTCCATCTTATAGCAAAGATTTAAACCATGGGCTAGGAAGAACTCAAACTAACAACTAAAAACATGCATGAATCTTATGGACAACATCAAACATACCTTAGTCTAGCAAACCACCATAGCCGATTTTCTCCAAGCTCTTTCCCTTCCTTTCTTTCCTCTATTCGGCCAAAGATGTTCAAGAATGAACACTTTTTTTTTGTTTTCTTTCTTCAATTCACGGCAATGGGGGAAACATGGATGAGACAATTTTTTTTTCATCACTCCTCCCTTTGCATTATTATTTTATTACCCATACTCCTTATTTTATTTTTCCTAACATAAATCACTAACATAACATGTTTATGACATGTTTTGCCCATAACATTTTGTCCTCCTTCCTTGTCATGGCAGGCCACTACTAAATTAAGGGGAAATTGACATGCAAGTCCACCCTTTTATTACATGCACTAATAGATCCTTATAGATTAACCTATCACATTTCAAAAGTGTCACACATAATTCCTATTAGCTGAATTCACATGCAATCGACTAAATCGAAGCTTAAAACTTTCACACATTCATATTCACATATTTTAGACAATAGATAGCATATTCAAATAATTTGGTGACTCGGTTTAGCAGTCCCGAAACCACTTCCCGACTAGGGTCAATTTAGGGCTGTCACAACTCTCCCCCACTTAAGAAATTTTCGTCCCCAAAAATCTTACCGGTAAATAGGTTAGGATAACGTTCTCTTATTGAATTATATCCACAAAGACATTAGCTCATTGATAGCAATTGTAATTCATTATTGATTTCGCATCAGTCTATAAAATCATTTTCTTATCTTAAAACAAATACATAAACATTTCTACAAGTATGCACATATATCTCATTTCCTTGATTTCATAAGCAATAATCACTTAATTTAATTCACAAATGCATTCAAACACATATAAATCACATATTAACATGTATAATTCATATCATCAACCCACATATTCGTAACTCACATTTTATTCATGTATAAGCTGTAACCTGACCGAAAATACACATATACTCAAACATCCCAACAAATATCCTTTATAACTCCATCATATCTCACTATTCAACTTAACCTATTTCCAACAGAAAATCAACTTCCACATACCTGAACATTGAATTCATTTAGCACATTCAATCACCGTTAACGATACCCGTATACATGGTCTTACACACTATCTCAAATCAATGCCTTCGTCCCAAACGAGGTCTTACATGAATTCCACTTCACACACTTAGTGCCCACTGACCGATCTCGCACTCATAGTGCTCGTTAAAGGAATTCGCACACACACAGTGCCTCTAATCATTCACACACATAGTGCTCTTATTCATCCGTTATTACACATTGAAATGACTTAACCAAGTCTATAAACATCATGTATGTACACTTTTAAACATATCATCTCATTTAAATTTGAATTCGTATAGTAATGAACACTTAAACTTTGCTCAAATTACCGGCATGAAGCCTACTAGGCACGAAGGCCCGAATACACGTCACCAGCATGATTGCTCTTTGGGACCTAGCCCGGATATAACACCAGCACGAATGCTCTTCGGGGTTTAGCACGGATATATCACTAGCACGAATGCTCTTCGGAACTTAGCCCGGATACATCACTAGCACGAATGCTCTTCGGGACTTAGACCGGATATATCACCAGCACGAATGCTCTTCGAAACTTAGCCCGGATACATCACTAGCACGAATGCTCTTCAGGACTTAGTCCGGATATATCACTAGCACGAATGCTCTTCGGAACTTAGCCCGGATACATCACTAGCACGAATGCTCTTCGGAACTTAGCCCGGATACATCACTAGCACGAATGCTCTTCGGGACTTAGTCCGGATATATCACTAGCACGAATGCTCTTCGGAACTTAGCCCGGATACATCACTAGCACGAATGCTCTTCGGGACTTAGCCCGGATACATCACTAGCACGAATGCTCTTCGGAACTTAGCCCGGATATATCACTCTCTATTCTCATGTACATATACACATATAGCAATACACATTAGTATATCATTTACATTACTTGAATACAAACACAACATGCTTATCGACCATTCAACTTCCAGTTCCATAGCCACATACAAAAATCACATTTATAGTCATAACACTCTTTCAAAATTGCATCACTTATACCCTTATAATTCAATCCAAATCGAAATTCAAATACGAGTATATGATACGTACCTGATCAACTTAATAATTTAGGCATATCTAAGTGAAGTTATATCGCAAATTCTCATAGTCAGAAGCTTTCTACGGCTCGATCGGGATCAAGATTCATTACAATACAGCAAACACATTTTAATAGTCAAAAATCATCACACTATCATTTTATCACTTTATGGCATGTATAAATAGACTCACGCGTGCTACGTTAGTCTTAGAATCGACTAAACCGTAGCTCTGATACCAATAAAATGTAACACCCCTATCCCGTAACCGTCGCTAGAATAGGTAAGGGGCATTACCGAACTTGTAACTCATGTCAGAACAGTAAAATTTTGAACTTTTTCTTGAAATAAAGATCGTTCATTTAAATAAGTACTAAGCACAACCAGAGGTGAAATTTAAACTTCACTAAGTAAACATTCAAAAGATGCCATTTTCGCATGGCTTATATACATTAACCAAAAATATTCTTCCGCCACTAGTCTATTCTATACATGCCATAAAATAATTCAAAACATAACAGTAACAAGCGGTGGATAGTGATAGTGTGACTAATTGCTGACGATCCCCGAGCCTGTAGCTTCGCAATGAGATCTATAAAACAGAGGAAACAGAGTAAACGGAGTAAGCATTACAATGCTTAGTAAGTTTTAAGCAGTGTCAACAGATAACAATCAAATTATAACGTAGTTGTTCGTATATTTTATTTCACTCTTCCTTCGGGCATACCATCCCTTTACCGAATATGCACATCTCATCATATACAATAGACAGATAAACTTTCACATAAAAGTGAGCTCATGTGACATAAATACATTGTATGATTTCACATAACCTCTCACACTAATCCGATGTCACATTATCATAGGAATAGTCTCATAGAATGCTCTCGTATGCATCACATAACTACCTTATGATTTAGTTCAAGTCAAGCTCACATATAAACTTGGAGTACATACCTGTTTAACCTTTCGTATTGAATATATTTATAAGCAATTCTTATTACGAAGTCTTATAGCTTTAACCTCTACTTGGATTATCGGCGAGACCTTTAGCTCAGACGAAATCTCCACACGAAGTTATCGGGTCTTACCCAGACAAAATCTCCACACTTAGTCATCGGGTCTTACCCGAACATAATCTCCACACGTAGTCATCGGGTCTTACCCGGAATATATTTCCAAGTTTCATGTAGATTTAATCACGTGTTACAACATTCACATCGACTGTCATATTTGTAATTCATTTGCCTCATCAAATATCTAATAATACACACCTTTCACATTGGTCGTTCGGCCACAA
The DNA here is from genome assembly GCF_007990345.1 of Gossypium hirsutum. NCBI lineage: Eukaryota > Viridiplantae > Streptophyta > Magnoliopsida > Malvales > Malvaceae > Gossypium > Gossypium hirsutum. The sequence goes on along the minus strand of NC_053431.1, from coordinate 77,887,547 downwards.
TATACGCACATCGCCTACATATTTCACACTAGCCATTCGGCTTTACCACATATACATATCTCATATATATATACTTCACATTGACCATTCGACTTTACCACATATGCATATCTCATACAAATTTCACATTAGCCATTCGGCTTTACCACATATACATATCTCATACATATTTCACATTAGCCATTCAGCTTTACCACGTATACATATCTCATATATATATATTTCACATTGACCATTCGGCTTTACCACATATGCATATCTCATACATATTTCACATTAGCCATTCAGCTTTACCACATATACATATCTCAAACATATTTCACATTAGCCATTCGGCTTTACCACATATACATATCTCATACATATTTCACATTAGCCATTCGGCTTTACAACATATATGCATGTTCATATTCACCACATCGGCCATTTAGCCTTATCACACATATGCATGCTCACATTCATCACATTGGCCATTCGGCCTTATCACATATATGCATGTTCACATTCATCACATTGGCCATTCGGCCTTATCTCATATATACACATTCACATTCATCACATAAAATCCTAAATCAAAATATAAATTTTCATGTATTCACATCACAATTATCCAAATATACTTCACATACCACATATACTATCATGTATACACTTTGTCTTGGCCGAATCTACATCAATCATTTTCCAATGAATAATTCAATTTCATGCCATACTATCATTTCATATTCGAATACTCATAAACTTACAATTTCACAAATTTTAATATCAAAGATCCATCTAACACTCATATATCGTTTTACAATATCACGATTTAGAATTCACGGATGGGTTTAATCAATAGCTTATGAGCAACTAAAACAAGTTTTATCCATGTTTACAACAAAATCACATATTCACTACGAGCTGTTTTCCTGAGCAATAGTCACTAAATTATTTATAACTGGAGCTACAAAACTCCAAATCACTTGCCGTTAATTTTCCCTGAATATAGACTTGTATATCTTCCATCCATAAAATTTCCAGAATTTTAGGTTTGGCCAATCAATACCATATTTTTCTTAAAGTTTCCCCTGTTTCACTGTTTGACTAATCTGACCACTCTTCACTACGAATCAAATTTTTCATTGTACAGAATTCATAATGTGTTCTATTTGATTTCATTTCAAACTAGACTCATTAAGGAGTCTAAGCATATAAATCTTATCTTATAACCATTTTTTTACAAATTATAATGATTTTCTAAAAACAGAACAGGGGATTTCGGAGTCATTCTGACACTGTTCCACACAACTTTAAATATCTCTTTATAGGAAATTTCTTTGCTTCCACGGTCTCTTTTATAAGAAACTAGACTGACTAAGATTTGATTACATATTTTATTCAGCCTATAATTCCACACCAACAATTTATAGTGATTTTCTAAAATCACGTTACTGCTGCTGTCCAAAGCAAATTATTACAATTTGCTCTTAAATTTCCAAGTCCAAACACTTATGAACTTACCATTTGAGTTTAAGGCATATCATGGCCACATCATATCTTATTAAATCAACTCATTATGTCCTATTATGATTGAATTTACTCAACGTTTAATCACTTAAAACTTACCTCGGAAGTGGTCGACGACTAGATATCCACGGCTATTCGTTTACTTTCTCTTTATCCAAAATTGCCCCTCTATGCTCCTGAGTCTAATTTAACAAATAAATTGATTTAATCATTTGAACATCAAAAAGAGAACTCAAGGTACTTAACCCATATATACATTAGTCATTTGAGTCACATATATATGAAATCATGAATCAAACTCAACATTTTAGCCCACACTCTCTTTTAGCCGATTATCTAAGCCAAGATAAAAGCATTAATATGCTTGCCTCTAACCGAATACATGCAACACCAATCCATCTCATGTGGCCGAATATGCATGTCTATGTTGAGGCCAATTATATACTTAATACCACATATAAATGACATACATTTTACTAACTAATGCATTACATATTATAACTCAACACGCATCCATCATTTACTCCATAAATGAAACACCACCATATATAAATATATACCTTGAGATAATTTATATGTCCTACCAATACATCATGTGCAATTATATATATATGTGCAAGAGCCGAATCATAAAGTTGATTATAACCATCTCATATATTTTCATCATATACCCGAATGCACAAGTACATTATAATAACTTCCAACTCAATTCATGTCACAAATTTATACTTCACAAGAATAAATCATTAACCAAATATAAACATATATCCAAAACACAAATCTTACCTACCATGTAATAAGCATATCAAAATAAACTCTTTCTACCATGGCCGAATGCATCAAGACACCATACCATTCAATTTTGGTCATGGGTTACACAAAGAACTTAATGTCTAACTCAAAAATGCCAAAACGAAAATCCAAGAGTCATCAATCGCCATCACATGTATCATTACAAAGCTTCACACTTAGCATGCAAATGACATCAACACAAATCCACCTTAGCCGAAACTTAACTCATCTTCATGCCTCGTCACCACAACATCAAATATCGACCAAAAAGACAACACCCATGGCCGAATATCATCTCCATCTTATAGCAAAGATTTAAACCATGGGCTAGGTAGAACTCAAACTAACAACTAAAAACATGCATGAATCTCATGGACAACATCAAACATACCTTAGTCTAGCAAACCACCATAGCCGATTTTCTCCAAGCTCTTTCCCTTCCTTTCTTTCCTCTATTAGGCCAAAGATGTTCAAGAATGAACACTTTTTTTTTCTTTCTTCAATTCACGGCAATGGGGGGAAACATGGATGAGACAATTTTTTTTTTCATCACTCCTCCCTTTGCATTATTATTTTATTACCCATACTCCTTATTTTATTTTTCCTAACATAAATCACTAACATAACATGTTTATTGTAATGCCCCCACGCCCGAGACCGTCGCCGAGTCGAGTATGAGGTGTTACTAAGCTTAGTTTAACATTTTTAGAACTTTGGATTATTTTTTTCTACATTCACAGCTTTTAAGCTACTTGCGTCACAGTCACAAGAAAAATCATATCTCGAGTTAAGAAACTCGAAATCAAGATCCGTAAATTTTCCCTGAATCTAGACTCATATACCTATCTACTAATTTTTTTTATAAAATTTTTGGCTGGGCCAATTAGTACAGTTTATTAGTTAAAGTTACCCCTATTTCAGGACTTGACTGGTCTGACATCTATTTACTACGAACCACATTTCTATCTGTACAAAATTCATATGACTATGAGGTTTGTTTCTCCTAAAACTAGACTCAATAAGGATTCTGAGGATATAAAATACACCACCTAATTATATCTTTAAAATTTATGGTGAATTTCTAAATTAGGAACAGGGGATTCAGAAACTGCTATGACCCTATTTCACTAAAATTCAAATATCTTCTAACATATAATTCCTTTACCTGTTTCATTTGTTTCATGTGAAACTAGACATAATAATCTTCAATTTATATGTAATCCATCACCAAATTAAATTTCTATGATTTTTAGTAGATTTTCAAACTCGCGTCAGTGTTGCTGCAGTATTCTGTTTATGGAAATTTCATCCCTCTTATGAGTTTTTATGCACTACGTATCTTAATAATTTTCCTTAACATCAAACATAATCTAAACTTACCATTTTCATAATTTATCATTATCAAATATTTTCTCAACCATTCTGTCACCATATCATAAGATCATTTACACAAAATAAGTATATTGCTATACATGCCATACTTAAATTTACAAGCCATTTACCAAAATCTTCCGGATAGTGTGACTGAGCCTTCGACCTATCCCGACTCCTGAACTGGCTTGTCCAAAACTACAATGAGTAAGAAGGAGGGAGTAAGCATAAATGCTTAGTAAGTTCATATGTAAATAATAAATAACATAACAAACAATCAAACTAATCAACATTAGCATATATCATCAACACACTTATCACATTTTTTAATCATTTTTCATCATCTTATTACCTTATCGTGGTTGTAATCAACACTCAACCCGAGGGTTAAATACATACCTGTCCAAAATATCCATTTCACATCACTTACCAATACGTCTCTTTTCATCTCGGGTATTCCTCCATTTGAGTAAAACTTTACCCGTTGAACACATCGGAATATAATTCGGATACATGGATAATTTGCATATAAGTGCCACATATTCAATCAAGCAATCATGTAACCCGCCCATAAGCGAACTCGGACTCAACTCAACGAGCTCAGGTGCTCGCATCCATAAGTGAACTCGGACTCAACTCAACGAGTTCGGATGCCTAGTTACATCTCACGAACTCGGACTCAACTCAACGAGTTCGGACATTCGCATCCATAAGTGAACTCGGACTCAACTCAACGAGTTCGAATGCTCAACCATCCTAGTGACATGTCACTTGTATCCTAATCTATTCCTAAGGTTCAAACGGGATTTTTCTCGAACACTTATCCTTGCCGTCTTCCATAGAATGCCGAAATCAATACTCGGTAACAATTATATTTAACAAGTAGCTCACATAATTTACATATTATTTGAAATTAACCACAAAGCATACATTTCATAATGAAATTCAGCATAACACATAATTAATATCAATAACTTAAAAATAACAATTATGCTACATTATTTACACATGAACTTACCTTGGTACCAAAATACAAAGATTTTGCAATTTAGTCCACAATCTTTTCTTTCCTCGATTGAGGTCGATTCCACGTCTTTCTTGATCTAAAATAACACATTTAGCTCATTTAATACTCACATTATCAAATTAATCCTTAACTCAAATTTTGGAAAAATTACAATTTTGCCCCTAAACTTTTGCATATTTACATTTTTGCCCCTAGGCTCGGGATTAAACTTTATTCCTTATTCTTATGTTTTACAACATGCTGATTACTTTTCTCTTCTATGGCAACATCAAATTCTCACTCTAACATGAACTTGTGACTATTAGGTATTTTTACAGATTAAGCCATTTTACTCGTTTTTGCTTAAAATTGAGTAGTACAAGTTGTCTAACATAATTTAAAACCCCATATTCTATCATAAAACATCAAAATACACAAATTTCACCTATGGGTATTTTTCCAAATATAAACCCTAGGTTGAATTATTGCTAACATAAGCTTAATCGAGCTACCGGGATTCCAAAAACGTAAAGAACATTAAAACGGGGCTTGGAATCACTTACTATGGAGCTTGGAAGCTTGAAACAAACCCTAGCTATGGAGAACCCTTGAAATTTCGGCCTAATGAAGAAGATGGACAAAAATTGGCTTTTAATTTTGTTTTAATTCATTTTAATAACTAAATGACTAAAATACCCTTACTACTAAACTTTCCAAAAATTCCTTCCATGTCCTAATTTTGTCCATGAACTTAAAATTAGTCAAATTGCTATTTAAGACCTCCTCATTAATATTCCAAAACAATTTCATACTAAAAACTTCTAGAATGCAAGTTTGCAACTTATTCGATTTAGTCCCTACTTTCAATTTAAGCACTTTAGGCATAGAATTTCATCACGAAATTTTCACACAATCATGCAATCATATCATAATCATCAAAATAATTATAAAATAATTATTTCTATCTCGAATTTGTGGTCACGAAACCACTATTCCGATTAGGCCCTAATTCGGGATATTACAACTCTCCCCCCTTTAAGGATTTTCATCCTCGAAAATCTTACCTGTAAACAGATGTGGGTATTGATTCTCATAGTTTCTTCGGATTCCCATGTAGCTTCTTCTACTCCATGCCTTTCCCACAACACCTTCACAAGTGCAACATTTTTATTCCTTAGTTGTTTGACCTATCGAGCTAAAATCTTAATCGGTTCTTCTTCGTAGGTCATATCTGGTTGTAGTTCAATTTCTGTCGGTGAAACTACATGTGAAGGATCCGAACGATACCGACGTAACATAGATACGTGGAACACATCATGAATCTTCTCTAATTTAGGTGGTAATGCTAGCCGATATGCTACCGGTCCAACTTTTCAATTACTTCATACGGCCCAATAAAACGCGGACTTAATTTGCCCTTCCGTCCAAATCTAAGGACTTTCTTCCACGGAGACACCTTTAAAAATACTTTATCACCAACTTGAAATTCAATGTCCTTTCGTTTTAGATCTGCATAAGATTTCTGTCTATCTGAAGCAGCTTTCAAACAATCTCGAATTACTTTCACTTTTTCTTCAGTTTCTTTTATTAGATCAACTCCATAAATCTGATTTTCCTTGAGTTCAGTCCAATACAATGGCGTTCGACACTTACGACCATATAATGCTTCATAAGCTGCCATTTTCAAGCTCGTCTGATAACTATTGTTGTAAGCAAATTCTACCAGCGGCAAATATCTTTCCCAACTTCCTTGAAATTCCAATACACAACATCTAAGCATATCTTCAAGAATCTGAATTACTCTCTCTGATTGTCCATCAGTTTGTGGATGAAAAGCAGTACTGAAGTTTAACTTTGTACCTAACGCGTCTTGCAACTTTTGCCAAAACCGCGAGGTAAACCTTGGATCTCTATCTGAAATAATCGACAATGGTATTCCGTGTAATCTAACAATTTCTCTAATATACAGTTCAACCAACTTGTTAAGAGAATAATCTTTACGTACCGGGATAAAATGAGCCGACTTAGTTAATTTGTCAACTATTACCCAGATGGCATCTTTCTTTCCTGGAGTCAATGGCAATCCTGAAACAAAATCCATAGTAATCCGATCCCATTTCCATTCAGAAACCATAATAGGCTGAAGTAATCCCGAAGGCACTTGGTGTTCAGCTTTCACCTGTTGACAATTAAGCA